>NC_090182.1:22245852-22287516 GCF_024679245.1 Pseudorasbora parva
CCTTAATTAGCTGTGCTTTGCACTGAACCCCAATCAATCAGTCACGTTTTATTAAAGTTTGGCTGGGTTTGGAACAGGCCTCATCATGGAAACTATAATTAAACTGCACACAAACAACCTAACTTCCAATGAAAGTGTTTGATGGACACTGATGTGAGTCAATCTCTCGTTTTTAGCACATTAATGAATAAAAACTGTTAATGTGCCTATGGTAATTTGCAGGCTGATTTTGACCATTCAGCTATTTCAACATCGGTGACAAAATAGAAAATGACTACTTTGAAGCTTTTAATTGCATTTAATTGGCTCATGTAAACATTCTAATTACTCATTTGGAAGTGTGAGACCTCTCATAATGCAGGTTTCCCTCGGCAAACCTTTCAGCAAACACCTAGCACACTTTTGGACGACTGACACATCATACCAAAATAGAAAACATATAAATAATTAATTATTTTTCGTAAAAAAAAAAAAAAATGCTCAGAGCCCATTTTGCTGGCCTGATGAGAGGCCCTTTCCCCGGGTTCCTCTCGCAATTCTGTAATAAATCCCAGATCTCAGCTGCTGCCAAAATGTCCTGGCAATCTGCATATTGTTACTGTCACACTACTGCACAGCCATATCCCTGCTTCATTATTTCACTTAGCCAAATCTCCCCCCACAGTCAGTGCCAAAGTTATACGGACATTTTAATGAATTGTCAGCAGCTAATATTCATAAGATATTGAACTTGCAGATCGCTCATACAATAGGACCTAATTAACAACAGGTCCAATCTCCTGTGTAAATCAGATGTCACCTCCGTAGCTTTCATTGAGTGCTTGTGTGTGTGTGTGTGGAATGATTGATGGGCCGTCAAGTGGTGGACCCGGGGATTATTTGACTTCTAAATGGAATAGCCGATGTACTTACCAAGCATACTTTAGCTAAGCATTCACATAATGCGCCTCGTAGCCTTGTACATATCAGATGAAATGCACGATTATCTTTTGCTTGAAATGTTATGAACAGCAGCTATGCTAATTATTGTCCATTAGCTTTTCTACCTCGGGATGCTGCCCTGAGGTAACTAGATTACGCAAGATCCAGTTTGGATTCATTCTCGTATGAAGATTTTAGATGACGCCAACTCTGAATAAAAATGCACCACTGCCAAATTTTCTATATATTGTAATCATAATGGTCACAATATACCACAACTTGTAATAATTGCTTTAATGAGATCACGGTTTCTCCCCTATATAAAAACATGCTAACTAGAACTTGATTTTGAAGCTGCTTTGAAACGATATGTTATATGTGAATTGAATTACCACTGGTAATCCAAGGCTCAAACTCAGACCTTCCCAACACCATTGAGAAGATATTACAAAATAATGGAACATCAATCATTTTGTCAACTATAATTAACCATAAACTTGAGACCGCCACCTTTACAGTGTCAGATTACAACAAAAATCAACTGATTGATAAAAATAAAAATAAAAATAAAAACACCAGTCAAGTTTTATTAACATTTTGGAACAGGCCTCTTTGTGGAAATGATAATTAAACTGTACAGAGACAAGCTTACTTCCAATAAAAGTGTTTGATGGACACTGATTTGAGTAAAACCCTCAGTTTTTTGTCGTTGTGGAAATTAACTAAAAACTCTGTTAATGAGCTTATGTGAATTTGCATTCTGACTTTGACAATTCATACATTTTTACACTGGTGACAAGATAGAAAATGACTACTTTGATAATTATAATTGCATTTAACTGGCTCATATAAACAGATTGCAATTACTCATTTGAAACTGAAACCACTCAAAATGCAGATTTACCTTAGCAAACATAAAGACAACAACTAGTACAAAATATTACAAGCACATAAATCCTTATGTGAACTAATTTAACCAATATGCCGCTACCATCAAGTGCAGCAGTCTGGTTCCGAAAGTAAAAAAAAAACTCAATTTATTTTCATTTATTTCTAAAGATCATTCCAAAGGCATCCCTACTCTAAGATTCGAGTTAATTAATCAATGGTGTGTACCTTATTAATACGCTTAATAAAGTTTAAAATAATCATCTTTAACAGTGGAACGGTGAAAAACTACATTACCCATGATTCTGTACAGAAGATGCCACCTATCAGAAGCCCCTTTCACACTGCGATTCCGGCAAATACACGGATAATGCGACCCGGCATTTGTTCCCGGGCCGCTAGATTTGGTCCATTCACACTGCTAGCGAAATATCGTAATATGTGCGCTTTCACACACAACGCTTAACGGTCCCGGGTCGAGTTGACACGTGACATCCTGATGTGACGTATAATGGCGAGCGATCTCAGCTTCAGCGCGGATAGTAAGGAGCTCCCTGGTCTCGACTTGTGTCCAGTTTGCACATATTTCTGCTTGTTTAATTTTAGTTTCTTTTGTATACGAACACTCTCTGCGTTTAAAACACTGACTAGCTCTTCTGGCACTGCAGGGTTGTGTTATTGAAAAAACAAGCTCTAGGAGTCGCACGATAACTACTGTAAGGCTGGAAAAAGCTAGTAGATGCCGAAATGTCTAATCGCTCTGAGAAAACAAAGGAAATTAGCATCTGAACTTATTCATACAGTTAGAGTCTCTGTCCGAGACGACATCACACTGAGTGAATCATCTATGAATGACTCTAATTTACATGCCTTTCCTTTCACATGAAACTTCCCCCAAACTACTGCTCCCACAAACTTGAGATCACCTGAAATGCACCAGAAATCTCTTTGTTACAATGTCAATCCTCACAATGCAGTATTATATGTGTTTGATATCATTTGAAATGTCTCAGTGCGACTGGTACAAATATCTCAACTCCACAGAAGTTAACCAAAAGATAATCAATGTTTTAAGGGTTTAAAGATATCTTTCCTTGGTGTATGGTGGGTGTGGCTTTCAGCCATTTGGCCTCTCTTCTAATCAGGTCTATAGGACCTGATCAATGCAAATTCCCATTGTGCACTTGTGTTTACATTTGAAAGAGTTTGTGCATTTGTTTCTGGGTATTTAAGGAAATGTTGCAAAGAGCTCAAGGCTTGACACTTTAAACCGGTCAGCCCGTAATGCTGGATGTCTCGAGATAGCCAGCATTATGTAGTTTTCAGAAGTCAGGTATACATTTCATTCTTCACTTCAGAGTATTTGATGTTATATATGGATTACCTTTTAATTGACTATGTAATTGGCTTTATACATTTACCTGACTGTTAAATAAATTGTTACACTTTTATTGATTCTGACTTGCTCTGGAATTATTCAGGTTGGGTATAATTTCAACGAAGGGTTAAACGGAATAATTAAATGTGTAGTTAAACTATTAAAAATGAATGACCAAATAACCAAATGGCATTCTAACCCAAATTCTAAATTATCATTAAATGGAGTCAGATAACGAGGAATTGGAATAAAATCCCCTTTTCCCCGCTGAAAAGACGAACGCGCAGCGAACTTCACCCGCCGATCGTTAGCCTCCATTGGGACGATTTGGGCGGCCTTACAAAATGGTGACCAGCCTCCGTGATGTTGCGACTCTCTTACGAGCAACGTCTTTTCAGCGAAGTATTCGATTTTGAAATCAACAAGAGGTTTGAGCTTCTCTTTCTTCAGCTGTTCTGGTAAGTAAAATTCTTTTTGCCTTTTTAGAAATGTTTAGGGAAAAACAGACGCATCCCATATAGACACATTAATAGAATGGGTCGGAATACCCAATGTTAGACCGGAACCGCAATCCGGTGGGGTTTAAGAATTTAGATACAATCACATATCAGGGACATGATAGCGACAGCGCAGTAGAGGAATTAAAACTCGTGTTATGGATTTTAAAATATTTCTTTGTCGGCGTAGACCTACAACAACTAAACCTAAATTGGAAAAACATCTTCCAAACTATTTCCTGAGACTCGATAAGCATTTGTAAACTAGAGCGTTTTTAAAATCAGCTAGATGCTTTCTCCGTTGTTTTATTAGCTGCAACAAACTAGCAACACACGATGAGAACGAGCAAACAATAGAATTAAAAATCTAAGTTTGTAAACAATTGGAAGGCATTTGTGATTTGATAAACACGCACGTTGATACATTTGTTTATGAAAAACAAAGTTGGGAAAAACAGGCTGATGCATATGCAACATGTAAAAATGAAGAAAACTTTTTGTTTGATCAAAATTGGCTACAGCTATTATTGCTACACAGCTAAATTACTCGTGGCTACAAATGATTAAGAGGTGGTAAGATTCAAATCTAAGATTGATACGCAGAATGATAGTGATGTTGTTACTGTATTTTTGTTAAGAAACCTCATGATGTTTCTGAGTGGCTCAGCGAGCCCACGGGGCGTACCACGCCCACTCGGAGAACAAAGACTTTCTATGTTCAATGGGAGCGTTTAGCCAAATAAGTAACACCTAAATCTATCACATTTTGTAAATTCAGTTAAAATTGCCACTGTGCTGCCAAGCAGATTAGTCTGTAAATAGACTAAATCAAGCAAATAGGCATTTGAAATCTAAAAAGAGATACAACGAATGTGCTTGCATCAGTCTTGAACCAGTCTTTCATATTCAAATGTATTGGCATGAAAATAAAATCCGAAACCTCACTCAAAACAGAATTCGAGCAGGAATTTGACTGCACTCAGCATGTGCTGCTAGTTCATTGGATGTTAACACCAACAGAGTCGCTCATTGAACTTAAGCCTGACTGTTGTCGTGCAATCAATGTACATGCCAGCCAGTTGTGACTGCAGGGCCGAATCAAAATCATTATCTTTAAGACACTTTGACAAATATGTTGTTGCGTTCGATTTAATTTTGATTTACTCTGAAATTATTGATTTTAGTGCATTAGGATGTATTGTTACCGCAAATCTGTCAGGTTAGTAACGGACTGGAGTTCAGTTTTTGGGTGGAGCTTTGAGGCACGCCGACTGAGATTCTAGAGTTCCGCCTAACGCTTGGTATTAGTTCGTATGCATTTTCAAATTTGTAATTGTACTAAACACGTGCGCATTGAACACACGATAGTTGTTTGTGTTAATAAAAACACCTAGGCTATTTAAGTTTATTCTTTAAAACACAAGATTGCTTTACTGTAAGTGTATGAAACACTTAGGATAAAGGTTGTAGATGCTATATGCATTCTAGACCATGTATCTTGAGAAAAACTGAATAAATGTGGTTCTTTGTTGAATTTGTTTGTCTCCCAGGTGGAGCATAGGATTGCCATGTGGCTACAGTGTTATTCAATTGCATTAACCATGAAAATGCTATAACGTATGTTGTGTTAATAACTCAGTGGATCATGTACATCCATGACACCACAAGACTACGCTCAGGTTAGTACACGGACTAGAACACAGTTTTTCGGTGGAGCATAGAAGCACACCAGGCTGATGTTTTAGAGCTCCGACTAGCACATTGGCGTTCAGATACGTAGACTTGGACTGCGGGTTGAAAGACTAAAGACGTCTTCCGTTTAGAACAATAACAAATTGTTAGACCAATCTAAATAGGGCAACCCTAATTCCTGATTGTTGTAATATTGCTCTAAATTACGTAGACGTGGAAAACCACGGCATGATTATAGAAAGTCACCATTAGAGATAGTAAGTTGGTCACTTGAATCTGTGGTGATGGTCATGGGCCTCTGATTGAAAGCAGTTTGCATTAATTACGAGAATTCAAACCCAAGGGGACTGAACAAAAATATCTTGGAATGATCAACGTGTAGCACGGGCGTCCAAGATATCAGTCGTATGGCCTCTACTGACGACCAAGACTGACGAGTTTGTGAATACTCATGTTATCGGAATCTTAGTTTACTGACTATAACTCAATATAAAAGATTTAACCTCTGTCTACTTGACCAAGACTGATAAGTTTGTGATTATGGGCCCGCATACTGGAAAGTGCGAAGACCCTGTGACTCTAAGAACCTAATGAATGATTTCAATAAAGTAAAGAGTTAAGCAGAATAATCAGACATTTATTCATATTTATAAAGTATTAGAAATAATTAAAACGTTTACATTATTGAGTCAGATAAAATATTGAGGTAATGCATAAAGAAATGTATTCGATTTTAATCTTGTGTTGCATTGGTTCAATTCCCAGTGCCAAAAGGGAGGGGTTGTGCTGTTATCTTTTGCCTTTACAAGAACACAGCTATATGTGTGGCACTGATAATAGCAAACCAATTCACCCTTCACCACAGAAGTACCTCAATTTTTTTACAGGTCACAGAGACCTCAAATAATCAAATGTGTGTGCGACACCGTAAAACAAAATTCAAAGCAGACAACACCAAAACAGGTGAATTAATTTCTGCCCACAGATCTGACTGTAAAGAGAGCAACTGGAAATAAAGCCATGGGAACCAACCCATTGAAATTCATGACAATATGAGCGATAAAAGCTCTGATTAATTCAGAAAAATTCTCCAGCAGAACTGGGGTTTCTAATGCTCACAGCAGACTGTGAAGGCTCGACTGTAAGAACAGTTTTAAGGTGTCACACACTTTACTAAAACAACAGCAACAACTCAGACCTGGCCGATGAAACTCTGTTTCATGTGACAGCTAGGATGAAAATTGCAACAGGCATAATAGTGCCATTCAAATAAGTCCACACCTGACTGAAGTTGTTGATAATGTCAGAATTAACTGTGATTCTCTGCATTATTTTTGTCTCAGGTTTACAACTGCAATTCCTTGTAGGATGGACACCAAGATGGGGCTAACACCCCCATCAGAGCCAGAACAATGGAATTGTCAGAACAACCTGGAATGATGGAGATGGGTGCGAATACACTTGATGGGGCCATTCACACTTCACAAAATGACCTCCCAGTGTAGCACTGGAACTAAATTTTGCAACACAGATTGTTATTGATAAGACTCCACCCATCTCCCAAAAACAAACACAGAACACAGAACACACACCTCCTTCACTACACCCTCATATCACCTGAAACAGATCAAATCTGTCCAGGTTGTACACTACACATCATAGATGGCATAGAGTCCAAAAGTGTTACTTCACTAAAGATCTATTGTCCATCTTTTCACACCAACAGATCCAAATAGCTTCAAACACACAGGACAGTAGAGTTGGTCACATGATGACAATCTAACGAAGACACACACACACACACACACACACACACAGACACACGCACACTCACTCTCTCACAGTCTCTCAAAGTCTCTCTCTCACACACACACACTCACACGCACACACACACACACACACACACACACACACACACACACACACGCACACACACACACACACACTGTGACAAGGAATACACAATCTCCATTATTGTATGACTAAACATATTTAGATCTGCCTTAATTGCATTGGAAGATTCCTGAACAAACACAGTGGTTATTATATATATATGTATATCTTCATAATTGTGATTGAATATTGAATATTATTGATGATGTTATTATTATATGCATATCATCTATTTTAATATATAAACTGCACTGACTTTTTGCTGCATTTCCTTAGGTAATCCAGACCAAGAATACTTAAATTCCGCTGTCACTTTATCACAGTGATAGTGAAGAATTAGGTGATTAAATACCACCCCACCAATTATGACCTTAAAAAAACACTTGAGAGAAGGTGTACCAATCGCACTGCTGACGTGAACCCACATTGTTTTTTATTTTTGTTTTCTTGCATTGTATGTTCTTATGCATTTCTCTATGGCTTTAAGTTCATCAGTGTTCAGTCGTTAAGTGGACATTAAGACTCTTTTCAGGTGTCAACTACGGAGAAGCCTTCCACCCATTGAAATCTACCCAGTGAACCACACCATTGGAGGTGTGAGAATTACACAAGGAGAGTCAGATTATCGGGAAGGTGCAGAAGCAGAAGCTTCCCCATGAAGAAGTGACACGTTAACTGAACATTCACCAAGGTCCGAGACTGACTCTATGAATATGCTGTGCTGAATTACAGGTAGAACACCTGAACACATTCACCCACCAGCTTAAACTCAAGCCACACAAACCTGGTGAGACGGTGTCCTGCAGGTGAACAAAGAACCTTCCAAAGGGCTCTGCAGCTGCTAAGACAATTTCGTCATCTCAAGGATTGAACCAACGTCTAACCAACGTCTAACAGTGATCCCATAGGACCACCAGAGTTTGACCCAACGGGATCAAGAGGTGGAATCTGTAAGGCTGGAAAAAGCTAGTAGATGCCGAAATGTCTAATCGCTCTGAGAAAACAAAGGAAATTAGCATCTGAACTTATTCATACAGTTAGAGTCTCTGTCCGAGACGACATCACACTGAGTGAATCATCTATGAATGACTCTAATTTACATGCCTTTCCTTTCACATGAAACTTCCCCCAAACTACTGCTCCCACAAACTTGAGATCACCTGAAATGCACCAGAAATCTCTTTGTTACAATGTCAATCCTCACAATGCAGTATTATATGTGTTTGATATCATTTGAAATGTCTCAGTGCGACTGGTACAAATATCTCAACTCCACAGAAGTTAACCAAAAGATAATCAATGTTTTAAGGGTTTAAAGATATCTTTCCTTGGTGTATGGTGGGTGTGGCTTTCAGCCATTTGGCCTCTCTTCTAATCAGGTCTATAGGACCTGATCAATGCAAATTCCCATTGTGCACTTGTGTTTACATTTGAAAGAGTTTGTGCATTTGTTTCTGGGTATTTAAGGAAATGTTGCAAAGAGCTCAAGGCTTGACACTTTAAACCGGTCAGCCCGTAATGCTGGATGTCTCGAGATAGCCAGCATTATGTAGTTTTCAGAAGTCAGGTATACATTTCATTCTTCACTTCAGAGTATTTGATGTTATATATGGATTACCTTTTAATTGACTATGTAATTGGCTTTATACATTTACCTGACTGTTAAATAAATTGTTACACTTTTATTGATTCTGACTTGCTCTGGAATTATTCAGGTTGGGTATAATTTCAACGAAGGGTTAAACGGAATAATTAAATGTGTAGTTAAACTATTAAAAATGAATGACCAAATAACCAAATGGCATTCTAACCCAAATTCTAAATTATCATTAAATGGAGTCAGATAACGAGGAATTGGAATAAAATCCCCTTTTCCCCGCTGAAAAGACGAACGCGCAGCGAACTTCACCCGCCGATCGTTAGCCTCCATTGGGACGATTTGGGCGGCCTTACACTACGTACAAGTTGCGGCATTAGTTTCGGCTTTTGTTCACACAGCGCTCGTCCCGGGTTGAATCCCGCAATATTACTAGGTCCCCCACCCGGGTCGAATTCGGTAATCAATCCCGGGACGTGGTTGCTTTCACACAGAAGGCGACCCGGCAATGTTCCGGGAATATTGCAGGTCCGACGTGCAGTGTGAAAAAAGCACGTGCAAAAAGCAAAGCATGCAAAAAGAGATATTTAGTCCCGGCCACATGCAGCACTTCAAATTATGTAATCAAGGTGATTTTCCAAGGTTTCAAAATACTTAAATATTTGTATATACCTGCATATATGTGTCGATATTTTGCACAATGAACTTTCAATATAGAAAATGTATAAAGGTTCTGGAGGAGCCTAAACATTTAGTCAGGTCAATCGTCATAACAAGGTTATAAGCAACAGTCATTGCACTGTCCCAGCGACAATTCTTTAAGCACCCCTGCTCCTCACCATCTCCCTCTGCACAGTAGTGTTATGGGGAGTTTTGCTCCGAGCTCAAGCTGAGCCTCAGGTCATTGCTTACTTCTACGACGGCAATCCAAATTTGGTTATTATTAACTCTTAAGAATGAATGGGCAGGTGAACTATGCATATATGCATATACCTACATGAATTTCAAAATCCACCGTTTTTAAATTGATTATGCTGTTTGCAATGTTTCCCTCACTGAAGCTGTTAAGTACACAGTATTTTACACATTTTTGTTTTTGGCTTCAAATCAAAGTATGTACGTTTGTGATTCATTTCATAGCTGATTGACTTTGTTGATGGCTTATAATTCTTTAAATGACTTTTTTTTTTAAACCCTTAAATGCGAAAAATGAATAAAGTTAGGTTCCACTTACACTGTAGATAAACAAAACTCAGCCATGTGATTACAAAAGGATCATTATAATATTTAAAAACGTTTAAACTTCTCATTACATTTGCAAGGACAATATAAAATCAGTGCAGTTGACAATGCATATTTTCAACTTGTTTTATTCACGTTTTATCCTGGGTCACCATTAGAATTAAAGCTAATTATCATAAAAAGCTATCTCATAAACAAATCGTTTGAGAAAAAAAAATCCTTTTATCATTCAGTGACACATTGAAGAACGTTAGTCTTGATGGACGTGTTCAAGTCCATTATGTCAGATGATGTCTGACTATAGGTAGATGAGTATGAAAGCCGGGCCAGGGTTGTAGGGGAAGGTCACCCCATAAAAGGAGGAGTGCAGGCTTTAAATCACACCCCTCATTGTTGGCTGTCTTTTATTCGACATCCTTGGAGGTCATCATGCGAATGTGGACGGCTATCTCATAACTAATGAATATCCATTCCAGTGTCCTCTCCTCCGACAAAGCACCTCCTCACAGCTGGCTCTGAACGGAAGGTCAAGCAGCATATCACTGGAGATAAGACTGTGCGATCACAGGTGGAAAACAGATAAAGAGAGAGAGTGGGGGATAGAAGGTATAAGAGAGGAAAATACCAAGGTTTGGGCCGCTAATAAGCCTAGGTAACATTTTGATTTGATATGGTTCAGGGTCACTTTACACTCCTTTTAAGCTGAAATAAAGATGAAAAAAAACAAAAAACTATTCATTTAAAAGGAAAAGAGATCATAGCAAAGGTCGGATCACTCTCATTCTCAGCCCAGCTCAAAGCAGAGCTGTAAAAATGAGATGTACTCTGACTTAGGCACAAATAGACACCTGTAGATTCTTGGCCCAGGGAGAAATAGCATGATTGTGGTTGCCTCTGAATTGGCTTCATGTTATAATCCTCACATTACAAATTTAACCCTGGGATGTGCAATATTGTGTCTCCGGCGGGCAATTTAGCCCAAATCCTGACCGCAATCAACCACTGAATTTTTATTCATAGTACAAAAAGTCATTCTGTGCGTATTCACACAGGACATATTGTAATAATGTCTAGGGACATCCCAGTTATGAGAGAGTTGTAAGGAATACTTAAGCGGAGTATATATATATATATGTATGCTGCCTCATACTGTTTTTCACAGGCAACCTCCCTTATGTTGTACTGTGGGCAAGCTTGGTTGCTAATTGTTTCCTGTTAATGAACCTGCGGTTTAGTGTGGCAAGTCTAAGCAAGTCTGCAAACAAATGGTATCGTGACTAATTTTTCCAAGCAGCAAAATATAAACCCTCGGGAGAAGGAGGGGAAAACACAAGCGAGACAGCGGAGAGATAAAACGAAAACCACACTGTGTGGTGGAACAATGTAAATGCTGTCTTTATCTGTGCCTATCCCTCTCTTCTTACCTAATTCATGTTTTTCTCATGTCATTACCGTATATTATTTCACTGTTGTTCTAAAATGCCCTTTTACGGCACCATGGCTAGACTGATCACAAATGCAAGAAAAATTAAAATCTTCATAGTCTTGAATACGGTCGAGGAAACTGTCTATATCATGTGGTTTTGTCTCGTTACAGCTCGACCATACAAATGTTAGCCTTGTTCTCTTTTATGAACCGATTCTTCAATGAAAGATTCACTGAAAAGACTAAAAGGCCCATTCACACCACACTGTAAAAAAAAAAAAAAATTCAAAGATAAGTTACCTGGTTACTTTAAAATGTTGAGTTATTTGAAATAAAAAATACAATAATAGTTAATACATTTTTTTTTTTTGAATCAATCACCTTTATTCAAAAAAATATTAAGCATATTGGGTAATTGTGTGTTTTATTTTTGAAGACTCAGTGAAACATGGCAAATTGTGCAATTTTCATGATTTATCATTTTTTATGTGGTTCTGATACAATAATATTTTGAGTTTCTATTAATTAATCCAATTTCCTTCATTGTATCAGCTCAATTTTTTAATTTCAATAAACTCAAAATTTTAAGGCAACCAGGTTACTTACATTTTTTTAAAGTTAAACCAACAATATATATATATATATATATATATATATATATATATATATATATATATATATATATATATATATATATATATATATATATATATATATATATATATATATATATATATATATATATATATATATATATATATATATTTTTTTTTTTTTTTTTTTTTTTTTTTACGGTGGCTGGACAATAACTATAATTAAGATAGTTTATAAAAAGTTTAATTATAAAGGGATAGTTCACTTTAAAATGAAAATTCTGTCTTCCTTTACTCACCCTCAAGTTGTTTCAAACCTGTATGAATTTCTTTCTTCATCAGAACACAAGGGAATGGGATTTTTTGAAGAATGTCAGTAACCAAACAGTTAACAGGAGCCATTGACTTCCATAGTAGGAAAAAAAATAATAATGGGGCAGTCAATGGCTCCAGTTAACTGTTTGGTTACTGACATTCTTCAAAATATCTCCCCTTGTGTTCTGCTGAAGAAAGAAATTCATCCAGGTTTGAAACAACTATAGGGTGAGTAAAGGATGACAGAATTCTCATTTTAAAGTGAACTATCCCTTTAAAGAATAACAGAGTCCACATCACAGGAACGATATCGTTTGAATCACTTTCCAAACGACTTTCCTTTCTTTTCTTTTCTTTTTTTCAGTTGATGAATGATAAAAACATTGGCAATCAGATCCATCGTCTATAATCTGTTAAAACATCCCTTAATCACAGCACACAGCAGTCACTGTTGATAAATGAAGCACTCCAGAACACATATCTTTGAGCGATTTGTCTCCTTTCATTTTAGGAGCTACTTTTTTTCTTTTTCTTTTTTTGCAATCTGGAGTCATGACTTTAATTATAGTGCTCTTTATAGTCCACCACTAAAAACGCTCTCTCTTTTCATCGTCACGTCTGTAAACACCTTGACAGTCTATTTCCCAATGCACAACAACTCAGAGACAAATCACATTACTCACACTTTGCTTTGCCAGAGACTCCCACTGTCAGGTTGAGGCTAATGGAACTCGATTTGCAGGGGTCTGGCAAAAGCCACAGAATGACAGCCAACAGAGGGTCAAGATTGAGATGGAATGAGCGTGTTTATAAGACCGAGATCAGAGGAGGATGTTGTTCGGGGAGGTGGATGGTAGGAGTTTCTTTAATGCGCCAGCCCTGAGTGGATGATGGCAGGCAGAGTCTGTCTTTAGCTCTCTGCCTGTGGAGTGATTGATATGAAAAGAACTACAGAAACACCATGGGGCGGCTCCCTTTGCCCTCGCCCACGCGACATGCACCGTTTCCCCTCTGCAGTCAAGCCGGGCTGCCCCCTCCGGCCCGACAGTGATGGAGAGGGAGGGTGGGAAGCAGGGTGATGATGGCGGGGCATTACAACATGGCCCCTCAGGACAGACCTCCCTCTACACTCCATAACAGCAAGGTTCCTCTTCACCTCATCATTGCCTCTATACTCATCTGTCCATCTATCTTATCATCCAAGGCTCTACGAAGTGAAGTGATTGTAATTATGAGGTAGATGTAAGAGGTGGACTCTCTCTCTCTCTATTAAATCATTTGCATTGTCGTCATCATTAAGTTGATTTATACAACGATTAGATCCAGTTTTCTAATTTGAATGGACAAGAGTAATTTCAAAAGTGATGATCTTTAGTATAACAAAACTCTTCTGTATTTTTGTATCAATCTTTTTGTTTGCAGCATTCAAATCATTCTACATTCATGCATTGCTTGGCAAAAGATAATAGTTGATCCTGTTTTGGTTTTTCTTTTGAATTACTTTTTTTGTGTGTGTGGACAAAGCTACATAATATACAATACTACTTCAAATTTCTAGTATTTATTATAAAATAATTATAGAAAATAAAAGCATGGAAACACATTTCTGCCATACAAATTATGAGATATTAAGTCAGAATATATATTGATGTGCAAAATATGTCAAAATGTTACATACAAATTCTAAACTATAACAACATTTAAAAACTATGAGACATTTAACTCTTTTAGAGCACCTCTTCAGCTCTTTCTTCTTGTTGGTTGTCTACAAAGTTGAAATTCTGGCATAAAATTACTTAAATAATAATCTTAACAAAACATTATTTCATATCATAATACCACAGGATTTTCATAAAATTGTATGTGTGTGTGTGTGTGTCCTTTATGTTACATTGTCGGGAACAAATGCCCCCATAAGGATAGTACAAACCTGAGATCACCTACATTTTTCAAAAGGCTTATAAATCATACAGGATGAGTTTTTTTGTTTTTTGTTTTGTTGAGAAAGTAAAAAATGCTGAATGTTTCCTGTTATGGTAGGTTTAGGGGCAGGGGTAGGGGATAGAAAATACGGTTTGTAAAAAATAAAAACCATTGTGCCTATGGAATGTCCCCACATTTCACAAAACAAACGTGTGTGTGTGTGTGTGTGTGTGTGTGTGTACATGTATGTGTTTATGAGGACACAAATGTGTATATTGATATGGGTATTACACCGTAAACATGGATTATGAGGACACTTCATGTGTCCTCATAAACCAAATGGCTTAAAAATATGCAGCAAATTCTGTGTGATGGGTAGGTATAGAAGTAAGGTTAGTGTCGGGGCATAGAGTAAAAACTATCATGTCTATGGAAGTCCATACAAACGATATTGTAAACCAGGTGTGTGTTTGTGTGTGTGTGTGTGTGTGTGTGTGTGTGTGTGTGTGTGTGTGTGTGTGTGTGTGTGTGTGTGTGTGTGTGTGTGTGTGTGTGTGTGTGTGTGTGTGTGTGTGTGTGTGTGTGTGTGTGTGTGTGTGTGTGTGTGTGTGTTGTGTGTGTGTGTGTGTGTGTGTGTGTGTGTGTGTAATGACATGTGTATTACACTGGTATTACAAAGGGGTTTATGAGTTATTTCCTGAGTCCTCATAATAGTATTTTTTTTTAAATAGAGAGAGAGAGAGAGAGAGAGAGAGAGAGAGAGAGAGAGAGAGAGAGAGAGAGAAGAGAGAGAGAGAGAGAGAGAGAAAGAGAGAGAGAGAGAGAGAGAGAGAGAGAGAGAGAGAGAGAGAGAGAGAGAGAGAGAGAGAGGAGAGAGAGAGAGAGAGAGAGAGAGAAGAGAGTTTGTCTTTGAATATATGGCAATAAATGCAAAGTGTGCATCCGCCTTTACAGAATAAATGTTTTTCATTCATATCATCTTCGATGAGAATGCCTAAACAAATCTTCAAATGCTTATGTTCTCCCACTACATGTGGGACTCCTTCCATCAGCAAAGAGAACCTTGGAATAGCTGGAGACTGCAAGCGCTGCTCCTAATCATCATACAGAGATGTGCAGCGGTAGGCTAATCTCATTTTAACACTACATACAACGCCTGCAGTTATGTGCATTCCTCATACTGCAAACCGCAAGCAAAAGAGAGGTGGAGGCAGCCTTAATGGAGAGATGGGGGTGGGGGGGTAAATAGATGGTTCACTCCTATAATATACGCAAGCTTGGAGTGATTAGAATTAACATTTAACATTTATGCACACGCTTCTCCAGTCAGCAACTGACCTTCTGTCAGAGTCACTGTGGCCACACACTGAGAAACGCAATAATGCGTGGACAGGTTGTCCTTTCAAAGAATATTCATGGCATCTTCTTGCGAGGAAAACAAGGTATATCTGGAATTTCCACAAAGTAGTTCCCCAGTGTCTAGGTCATGAATTATACTTATTACTTATTCCAATGCGACAGCACATGTATAAATAGCTCTTCCTATTTCTCCTTCCTCTGATGCTCTCCCTCATTGAGGGACTGTGCTGTTTTTAATGGTATTTTCAAGCTATCTCCGTTTTCCTCTCTATCATCACGTATTCAGCTGCCTTCAGACTGCTTGACTGTCTGGCTGGCAGCAGGTGAGGGTTTATTTCAAAACCCTGTCATTAGACACTTCATTTGCCTGCACGGAAGAGCCAATATTTACAGTTGGTGAGGGTGGCCACTGTGCTGTGGAGTAAAACCTCTGCTCTATCGGCCTAGAGGCTGATAACACTGACCCTCAGTCAAGCACTGCCCTAAGGGAGCCACTCAGGGGGCTCGGTAAATCCTCCTCATGCACACAGCAGCAGTGGAAGGAAATAAAGAACTCTTCAACAAATAACCCTTGACAAAAAAAATAAAAAAAGTGCAGCAGAGTTTGAACTGCTGTGAAACTTTTACTGACTGTATCTTAGTTTTGTTTATATATCTCTCATTAACTCCAGCCGTGCGAAACTGTCACTTTTGAAAACACTATTTCATTTTATTCTTTTTAAAAATAATAGTCTTTATAGTATGGCACACTTCAGAGTTTGCTGCTGTGGATTAGTTACACTTTATCAGGTTCAAAGGAAATAGTTTAATCAAAAACGAAATTCTGTCATCATTTATGACCATAAAGAAGATTTTTGGCAGTATATTCATGCTGCTCTCAAAGCCTGCATCACAGATGAAAAACTAAATGGACCATATTCAAAAGTCTGGGGTCAGGAAGATTTTTCTTTTCTTTTTGAAATGAATTATTACTTTTATTCAGCAAGGACACATTCAATTGGTCAAATGTGACAGTAAATAGATTTATGATGTTACAAACAATTTCTATTTCAAATAAGCATGTTCTTAACGTTCGCTTTATTAAAGAATCGGGGGGGGGGGGGGATACACCAGTCGCCATAAAACTATTGAGCAGAACACCTGTTTTCAACATTGTTCATAATAAGAAATATATATTGAGCACCAAATTAGCATATCATGATTTCTGAATGATTATAATGATCTAATTTAATGATTTCATATTGTAGTGCATACTGCATATTTTTTATTTTATTTTATTTTTTTTACTGTTTTTATAGCCTGTCCATAATCCACTTTCCAGCAGCATCAACAATTTTCTTGACAGTTGTCAGACACTTTGTTGAGTGTGTGTGTGTCCAAAATCCCACCTCAAAGATGACAATATCCGAAATCCTTGTCCTTGTGGGGACATTTTTTTGGCCCCCATGAGGAAAACATCTTATAATTCATACAGAAGGAGTTTTTTTGAGAAAGTAAAAATACAGAACGTTTCCTGTGATGGGTAGGTTTAGGGGCAGGGGTAATGTAGGGATATAAAATATACAGTTTATGCAGTATAAAATCCATTACGTCTATGGAAAGTCCCCGTGTGTGTGTAGCCTGTTAAACCCGACGCTATGGGGACAAAATATTCCAACAAAGATGCCAATATTCGAAATCCTTGTACTTGTGGGGAAATTTTTTGGTCCTGATGAGGAAAACATCTAATAAATCATACTGTGATGTTTTTTGAAAATGTAAAAATGCAGAATGTTTCCTGTGATGGGTAGGTTTAGAGGTAGGGCCAGTGTAGGAGTATAAAATATACAGTTTATGCAGTATAAAATCCATTATGTCTATGGAAAGTCCCCGCAAAACATTGTGTGTGTGTGTGTGTGTGTGTGTGTGTGTGTGTGTGTGTGTGTGTGTGTGTGTGTGTGTGTGTGTGTGTGTGTGTGTGTGTGTGTGTGTGTGTGTGTGTGTGTGTGTGTGTGCATGTGCGTGTGTGTGTGTGTGAGCCTGTTTATGTGGTTTATGAGGACACAAATTTGTATAACTACATGGGTATTACACTGGTATTACACTATAAATGTGGTTTATGAGGACATATCAAAAGTCCTCATAATTCAAATGGCCTCAAAAACATACTAAATGATGTTTTTTTTAGAAAGTAAAAATGCAGAATGTTTCCTGTGATGGGTAGGTTTAGGGGCAGGGGCAGTGTAAGGGGATAGAAAATACGGTTTGTACGGTATAAAAACCATTACGCCTATGGAGAGTCCCTGTAAACCACATAGACCAACATGTGTGTGTGTGTGTGTGTGTGTGTGTGTGTGTGTGTGTGTGTGTGTGTGTGTGTGTGTGTGTGTGTGTGTGTGTGTGTGTGTGTGTGTGTGTGTGTGTGTGTGTGTGTGTGTGTGTGTGTGTGTGTGTGTGTGTACTCCTATAGTGCGATCAATGAAACCCATGCTTAGCAGTGCCATCGGCACGTTAAGAAATCTAATAGGGTTAACAGGGCTTTATTCTCCCAAGGAACAAATGCCACACATTTAGAACAAGCTGAAGAACCATAGGAGAATTCAAACTCTGCCAGGTCTGCTAAGACTAAAGAAAGAAACACAGCTTTTCAGCATCTCCCTGACACTGCTGAATCAGGAAGTTCACTTGTAGTTGTTTGTAAGATGGTACAATGAGGTACATCTGTTCCCCAAAGAATGGACTTAAAAGAGGGAGCATATTATCAAAGCACTTTCCCTCATGACATAAAAAAAAAAAAAAACTGTAAATCAAAGCTGCACGTGAAACCACTAACAATTCATGAACAACAGTGTTTTACATAATGTATTTTATTGTAAAGCTATAAGGAAGGAGTACTTACAAGATAGTATTTCTTTGATTTGCTCAGCAAAAATAAAAGACAACCTTTTTTTCTTTTTTTTTCTTCTTCCTCATCGTGTTTAACATGCGGATATTGATAAGAACATAATGGAACAAAAAGGGCTAAAACTCCTCAAAGCCACTGGTTTGCAAATAACACAAAACTCAAGAAAAAATAAGACTCATAAAAAGAGACAGTAAAACTTTAAAAATAGACTAGAAGCAAGTGAATGGTTACTGATGACATTTTAGACACAGGCACTCCAACGGTGTGCCCCCGACCACTCTCTTTCTAACATATTCTACTTTTAAAAATATTTTACAATTTCAGTTTGTCTTTCAACATGTTCTTTTTTAATCTTTTTTTTTAAAAGCCACGTTATTAGCATGTACATAAAACTGTACAAAGAAAGCAAGGCATCACAAGCGTTTCGATATAAATATAACCAACACTTAGGCTACAAACTTGTACTTCCTGTAATTATCTATTAAAACGGAGGCTTTTCTTCAGTTACTTACTGTAGAGTTTTTAATATCGAGATCATATGGAGGCAGACGCCCACAAACCTCTAAAGCGCTATTTCAGAGCCAGAGTCATAGTAATGAAGCCACTCAGCCACCGCTTCACAAAATAAATTACTGATTTAGTTTTTAATCTTTTTCGAGGGGTAGAGTGATGCTGTTTACTCTCTACTTCTATTATGCGCAGAGATGCATGGTGAGCCTCATTATGCACGGTGACATTACAACACGACGACATGTTCGTTCATAACTCCTAATACCTGGACAAATGCAGCGGGGTGGCTCAGCTCCAAAATGAGTCCATGTGTCAGACAAAGAACTGATTCGTAAGTCACATCGGATTTGATTGATTTCCATGTAATCAAATACACGATTCAGCACAAATGAAATAGAGCTTACAGTAGGATGAAATTGAACATCAGTCATAAGCAGGCCCACACGGAATCTGTGCCGGAAGAAAGCCCCATAGATTTTCACAGAATTGGAACGCCCATTATTTAAAAAGCCATTCATATCATCAACCCCTTGTGTGTTTGTTTATTAAATATTTGGCTAATTCGATAGTGCTTTCAGTTACCGATTAAGCTCTGTTTAACCCATTTTACCATGTTCAAATCCATTACACAGACATTTTTCTCTCAGAAATCAAAGCAAGAAATGAAGATTCCATTTGGGCCTGGTCATACATTGGACAAATGACTAAATCAAACAAGGATAATGTGTAAAGTATTGGTTTTAGGTACAAGAAAATGTGATTGTTCACATTATTTGTGCATGACTGTGCTGCATTAGACATCACCACCACCATCATCATCTTCATCATCATCAAAAAACAAACATGTATTTGTATACAACAAACTATTGTCAATTTTTACTGTAAGAGCGTGAAAGTGTGGAATCAGGACACATTTGTATTGCCGATAACAAAACTGCTTAACAGGGTTGTATGAAATGTAACTTAAATAAGCTTAAACATGACTAATTAGAGATTATGTTTGTCATGAATTACCAGTAGTTCAATAGTTTAAAATAAAATAATTCAGACTTCATTTAACACTGGTCTCCCTGACTTAAAGGTCCCGTTCTTCACGTGTTTTCGAAGCTTTGATTGTTTACAGTGTGCAATATAACATGAGTTCATGTTTCACGTGTAAAAAAACACAGTATTTTTCACACAATTTTCTTATCTGTACAGCGCTGTTTTCACTGTCCTAAAAACGGCCGGATGATTTCCTTGTTCTAGGAAGTCCCTCCTTCAGAAACACGTAACGAGTTCTGATTGGGCCAGCGCTTCCCGTGTTGTGATTGGACAGCAGCTTAGCGCACTTTGCCCGGAAAGGTCCCACCTCTTACCATAACGGTGAGATGCAAGCGTCTTCTCCACGTGGGAGAGCAACAAGACCACGCCCCCTATTTTGCGTGTTCTTGTGGGCGGAGGGTTAGTCAACAAACGGTTCTAGTGACGTCATTACATCCCTGCACTTCCTGCTGTAGTCCAAACCGGCCGTTCGCTGTAGGCTTTGAAAGGGAACTTCTGTTAAATAAAATATCTCGCTTGGCATTGAACTTTGAGCTTTATAATTTTACCGGTATTATTTATGCTCTAACAGCAACATTACACACTAACTAAAGTTTGAAAGATGGAATCGCGAAGAACGGGACCTTTAAGAAACTATCCAGATATGTTACAAAAAACAAAAACAAAAACAAAAAAAGTCAGAATCCCACACATAAAACATATTGCTGTCCAATACCCCCCCCCCACCCCCAACCCACCAAAAAAATAAAAAAATAAAAAATAAAACGCTACAATTGCATGATTATAACATTGGACCACTCCCTCCCCGTATACAATGTTTATTTTTCTTTCTTTTCACCCTATAACATTTTTTACACCCAGTGCATAAGACATGTTTTCCATCAGATTCTCTGCGCCACTGTCCAATGTTTCACGCTGCGAGAGCCATTTGATTCAATGAAATGCCACAACACAATTTGGCCGTTGAAAATCCTAGAAAAAATCAGAGCTTAAAAATTCCTTCCTTTAAAGGCAGTGAGCGGATCCCTCCGTGTATCTACACAGTTACAGAAGTGTGCAAAGACGCACGCGTTCACACACACTCTGAGTGATTTGACCTATCAGCGTCTGTGACAGTTGCTCTCCAGGGATAAACTCCAGGTTTTCCCAGTGGGAGTGAGAGATTGTCTAACTGTCATACAGCGTTCGGGGTTCACCAGCCTGAGCAGCTTATGTTTGTGACTGCAGAAAAGAGCTCTAAGGTCAGTAGTTGCTGGAATGATTAAAAGAACAGGAAGTTAAACGTGTACAATGATGTACAACGGTATCTCATCTGGTCTGTGACAAGCTCGGCAATGCTTGTTCAAATGTGGTGTCGCGCTGCAAACAGGGACCAAAGACCCAGACAAACTGGAAATAC
The DNA here is from genome assembly GCF_024679245.1 of Pseudorasbora parva. NCBI lineage: Eukaryota > Metazoa > Chordata > Actinopteri > Cypriniformes > Gobionidae > Pseudorasbora > Pseudorasbora parva. The sequence goes on from NC_090182.1 coordinate 22,267,414, forward strand.
GTCTTATTTGCCAAGCCATTCGAATGCAGAGGTGGACAGTAACTAAGCACATTCACTTGAGTACTGTACTTAAGTATGCTTTTTGAGTATCTGTACTTTACTTGAGTATAATTTTTTTCTGAAAAATTATGACTTTATCTTCACTACATTTAAAAGACAAATATTGTACTTTTTGCGCCCCTACATTTCTATCAAGGTTCTCAAAGTCAAAAATCGTTTCTGTAGCAGCTTTGAAAGTCAGTGGATTATATTTTTTTCTTTAAAATGTGTTTTGTTTTTGGCAGAAAGCCTTTCAGGAATCACTCTTGTGGGGTCACGTGAAGTTCAATGATTTTCCAGCATTTTTTGAATACTGATCAGTTTATAGCAAAATGGAAGAAAACAGATGTCAAAATCTTCATTTTTGGCGAGTATTTACATAAACAAAGTTGATTATGTCTTAAGTTAACGTAAACAGTTTGGAGAATATCAGAAGTGTATCAGTGTATTTGATCCGTGCATTCGGCCTTAAAGTGACAGCAGCTTTGTAAAGGGCTTTGTAACTTTTATACACGTATTTAAATGAGTTCAAGTTAGTCGTATGCTAGTATGTCGGACTAGCACACAAAAATAATAAAATGATGCGTTGACATAAAAAATGAAATTTCCTTTTGATGCATAAGTACTTTTGAAAACAAATACTAAAGTAAAAATCAGTTTTTATAACTTCCACTTGTAACGGAGTAATATTTGACCAGCAGTACTTTTCCCTTTTTCTCAAGTAATGAAGTTGTGTACTTTGTCCACCTCTGTTCGAGTGTTTAGTCTGCCAGCATTCAACTAAGGGGGTCTGCAGTGAACTAAACTAATTCACACTCACAAAAGGAAGTGCAATGTCTGAAGTGTCACACCAAACATTCATCATCTGAGACAATAGCCTTTAGTGTTGGGTCATTTTGTCTGTTGTTGTTTTCTTTAAAAGGAGACTTCATCAAACTGAACCCAAAGCACAGAGCTCCGAGAACATTGTTAACAGCAAAATCACCCAAGTCGGTTTTAAGCGTTGAGTTAGCTGTGTGACATGGTGTAAATTATAGTGCACTTAACGTGTGTAGCTCAGGCCTTGAATACTCATTATAGCTTCTGCTGACTTGCATCGCAACTGATGCAATCCCTGTTACTGTCAGCCGCTATTAATAATGGCCCTAAATTAACTTCCTGTAAACTCTTTCTAAAAGACATTGCTTTTAGATGTGGAAATTACAGTTTCCAACAAAAACACCCTGTTTAGGCGAGCGCCAATGCGACTCTGCGGTAATAGGTTAGCACAATTTGGACGTCTCTAAACTCGCCGCAGGAGTCCTGTTATGTCATATTCTCAAAGCACACTTAAAACAGAATCTCAGATGTTCTAGAATATACTGGATTTGTCGAATACAACTTTAATGTGGTCAAACACGTGAGAAATGTTCTGCTGTCGTGATTTTTGAACTCGTCTATCTGTTGTGAGCATTCATTTTGACAGTGTCAGACCCACCACAGAGCAGACCAAAAATCTCGGACAAAACCACACATCTACACAACAGATTTGACACGTCCGAAAACGAGTAGGCTATTGCACAGCACAAAACGGTGTGTTTTTTTTTTGTTTGTTTGTTTTTGTTAGTTGTTTTTTTTGTTGTTGTAGTTTTTTTTCTGCTTTTTGCTTTTTTTGTAAAAGTTCTTTCTCCTTTCTAAGGACTTGATGGGTTGAAGAAAGCTGTTCCAGAGGGGAACTCACCTAAAGCCTCCTTGTAGATAGTCTTCTTATAAAGTAAAGAAGTGTTACAGAGAAGGAGTCACTGGGAGAGCTTCCTATGGGAACCGATGAAGCCCGTCAAGTTTGTCTGAAATGACAAATGGCATCATGCAAACCTGCTGTAATTCATTTGTTTCCATTGGATTTTGCCCCAAATGCCATGTTCTCTTGAGTCCCATACTGTGGATTATCTTCATTCTGTGGTCCAAACCTGTTGTCCTTCTTTTACTGACAGGGAAGCAAATCCTCTGAGCAATGTTCCTTCTACTAACATCGACAGAAGAAAGTGGCGGCTACCAAGGGTCTGTACAGCTAAATCATAAATGAAAACTGTTCTGTCAGACATATAGTATTTACATCACTGTACATTAAGAAAAGAGTTTCTTATGAAAAAAGACAAATGTAAGAAACAATCACCCTTCAGTGCTTTAAGAAAGGTGAAAATGTTTTCTCTTCAGTACAGGTTGATAATGGATCTCTTGGATTGCCAGTATTTGGTTTGCCAGTTCTTCTGGCTCAAGTTCTTAGCAGAGATACATACACATAAGGGGGAAAAGGTACTATTTGGATGTATATGTTTTTAGGTAAGCATAACTACAGTCTGATCATAAGTAATATCTATATACATATATAAAAACAGACAAAAATCAGAATCAAATAGGAATATAACCTTGACATTAATTATCACAAATTTCACTTAAAAATTGTCCTTACATTCTTTCATTAGATGTTTACATGGGGATTGTGTTCTTTGTTTTATATTCACAAAATTGTTTTCTTTTTTTTTTTCTTAATATTATTATTCTTTACTCATATCTATTCGGCTTCCAGAGCCTCTAACAACGTGCAGGGCTGTATAAAACCCCAAGGGTTTTAAAGAAGGTTTCTTGCTGTTTTGTGTCAGCCATTAGGATTATGGATGAGGGGATTGGAGATGCACGTCGAGACGTCTGTGTAAATCGGGGTCTGGCGGTGTAGTTGAATTAGCAGGTGTTCTGAAACGAGGCCTTTTATCCTCTCACAGGCATTGCTGATCACAAGTAAATTGGATCAAATGTGGAATCGAACCTAAGCGGACGACAGATGAATCACAGGTAGATTTCTCTTTTAGAGCCTTGGCTGGAGGGTGTAGTGGCGGGAACGTAATCGGCTGTCTGACTCAGGGGGATCTCCTCCCGGGGGCAGTCCTTGCCGGAGTCGCCGCCTGTAGAATAGGCACTAGTGTAGGGAGGCAAAAAGCGAATGCTGGCCACTTTGTTGCTCCCGCCTCCGCTCCGCTCTTCTCCGTGAGGCTTAGAGCTGCTGTCGGCCATCAGACGCTCCTGACCCTCCCTCTCCTGGTAAGGCACGAAGGTGGAGAGCTTGGGCCCACTCTTGTCACTCTTGGTGCGGTTGGGTGAGGGCTGTCCGGGCATCCAGCAGGAATCAGAGTGGCCGTACTCCGTACATTCGCGTGTGCATTTTCCCGTCATAGCCACGTCAGGTAGAGGCCTCAGATCTAGAAAAAAAGAGAACAAAATGATCAGGTCATTTTCATGCATTTAAAACATTTTGTGGAAATGGTGTGTTTACTAATAAGTCACTTTGTGATTCCGAATATACTGGTTGCGCTGTATGCTTTTGATTCGCTTAAAAGAACAGAACACAGGTGCTAAAATCCTTGAATGTTTGTGAACCTGAAAAAATAAAAATCAATATATACTGTATATATATATATATATATATATATATATATATTTGAAAATAAGTATAAATCAAAATATAAATATACATTCAGATCCTTGAAAGAGCTTGAATTTTTTTGGGAAAAAAAGTTCCAATGACTGTATATAGTGTTCAATAAACATTTGTGATAATATGTTGCCCAGATATTTCATTTAATGTAATGTTGAATTGCTTTGCTTTTTAAGATAAAGTACACCCATAGAGAAACTAAAAAGTGTATCTTAAAACTTCTGTTTACAAACTTCTGAAAAAAAAAAAAAAAAAACGTTGTGTCATTTTGGACTGTGACCTTAAGTCTAATATTAATCAAGTGACAAAAACATGTTTTTATCATCAGAGAAATATTGCTAAGATTCGTCCTTGTTTAACCCTGGATGATGTTTAATAACTCATCCATTCTTTTATCTTCTCTCATCTTGATTATTGTAACGCTATGTATATATACTGGCTTGCATAAGGGCTCTATAGCAAAGCTACAACTGATACAAAATGCGGCTGCCAGAGTACTAATGGAATTAAAAAGGACAGAGCATTATACCGGTTTTAATTGAATTACATTGGTTACCAGTTCATCAAAGGATTGACTTTAAGGTTCTTTTATTGGTTTATAAAACACTGCATAATCTGGCCCCTCTATACATTTGTCTGGTCAAGAGGAACAAGTCTGTCAAGATATACATTCCAAATTCGTTGTTTGATGTCCTCTAGTGCTGTCACAATATGCTGTAGTTCATAAACTATCTATCATAAACTATATATCTATGTTTGCGCCGAGTTTTGACGTTCTTACGGCAGAAGTAATGGATTTGGGAATACTAGATGAGATTCATCTGATATGAGGTTAAAAATAAATAAATAAATAAATAATGCTGTTCGGTTTCTCACAGAAAACGACCGTTTCGTTCTTAAGACATTAATGTGTTGTCAAGAGTCACAAGGTTTAAAATGGATTCATATGTCTATGTGTTTTACTCTCACAGTGACTCTTACACCCCATTAACATGCCTTATACAAGCAATGGTTGGAGTTCAAAATCTTCATGTGTGTTCTCCTGAAGAAACAAACATACCTACATCTTGGATGCCCTGGGGGTAAGCAGATAAACATCACATTTTCATTTTTGGGTGAACTATCCCTTTAATATCAGATTATTATTTCAGAATACAGTATAAGATGTACCGAATATCAGATCTCTATCAAATGGCCAAACATGCCAAAAACATGTTTACATAGTTCTGTTTGACACATAAAAACTATAACAATGTATCTTAGAAGGTAACACAACGTAACCTTGCTCTCACTTGAAATGCGTCGCATTAAATCATTGAATTTGAGGGTATTTGGATCTGGAAAGTCCTTGAAAGGAACTTTAATTTGAAGTTAACTTAGGTGTAAGGTGAAGTTAACTAAGAAGATTTATTCAGTTGAGAATCAGGATACACAGTTTGTACTGTATTATCTTAATTTTAATTGAGCACTCTTGCTGTGTTGTGGTGTCATTGAATAAGTATCGCAGGAGTAGTTTTACAGTAGTATGAAAATCCGTCCACAATGGCAGAGGAATTTGACTAAATTCAATCTGATTCAGTTGATAGGAATTCACATTTATTTGTATAACGCTTTTCACCATACATATAGTTTCAATGCAAATTCTCAAAAAATTACTATTATTACTTACTACTAAATTACTAAATTACTATTTAACATAATCTGTATTCAGAGGTGAATTTAAATTAATGGCCATATGTCAAACATGTACTGTTCAATACAAATCATCTTTTCATTTAGCAAGAAACAATGATCTCATTAAAGCAGTTATTACAAGTTGTGATCATAATGATTACATGTAGAAAATTTGGCAGTGGTTCATGTTGATTCCGAAGAACGCAAGTGTGTGTGAACATTATTTGTATAATAATAATAATCATAAAAATGTAATAAAAATGTAATAAAAATGTAATAAATATCAACAACAACACTCAACCGTCTATAGCATTAAACAGAATTCATTGTCTAAATCTTTTTAAATAACAAATTAAACATAAACCTTACTATTGAAAAGCATAATGGGGATCATATCGGTTTTATCATGAAGCCTCACTTTTATAGTCAATCAAAGCTGCACAAACAACTCTACAGCCTTTTCTCTCCCTTGTTCACTGTAAGCAATCAGTGTAATGGATGCTAATCTTCACTATAAAAGGTTGCCGAAGCTGGATGGCATGACAAGAAGAGAAAATGACGGTCTGATCGGCAAAGGTTAAAATCTCTGTCTGGAAAATATAAATGCAAAAACTGAACCTAACCTTTCTTCTGATAGTGACATTAGATTAGTTTAGTGTGCATGCGAAAAAGGGGGCAGGCACAATGGCGAGTTCTCGAGGGGAAACATTTATTTCCCAAAATGTCTGAGCTTTATGAAAGGCCTTTGATTTGAGGCAGCAGATGCCATTATTTTGTCCCTTATATTGGACCATCACACACTTTAAGGAAACATTCACACATTCTACACTTTTTGATACAGATAGATAGATAGATAGATAGATAGATAGATAGATAGATAGATAGATAGATAGATAGATAGATAGATAGATAGATAGATAGATAGATAGATAGATAGATAGATAGATAGATAGATAGATAGATAGATAGATAGATAGATAGATAGATAGATAGATAGATAGATAGATAGATAGATAGACTTTTGCTCTTAGATCTTATATTTCTCTTTTACTATCACTCAGGGAAGAATGTACTACGCTTGAGCTCTGACAGACCAAAAGAGACCTTCGTCTCTGGCACACGGCACCTGAATCCCTCGGTCTCCTTTTCTTATCTCCTTCCTTCCAGTTGGAGTTAACCTCAGGAGTGTTCCCGCTGAGCCTGAAGGCTTGAGAGCTGGCCCTGCACCACTGCCCCTTTCACCAATCACTCCCAATCCAGCTCTCTAGCACTTTTTTTTCTCCAGCTAATTAGATTCCGCTGGCCCCTTGTCACCATAATAGAATGGAAATTATTTCCAGATGAGTATCTGACATTTGGTGCTGTCTAAAGTAAAGAGGAAAGATGTGTTAAGACTGGGCTCCTTGCGTTTTCTCTGCTCCTTTCCTCTGTGATGGAGAGCTGGCACAAGAGATTTGCTTAATGTCATTTTCATTCAACTGCCGCACCCCTGGGGTGTGATATGGATGGAAATATACATACATGGTTCAAGCTGTTTTCTGATTCCAAGTCCAAATGTTCAGCTGTCAAAATGTCCATTTGACCATTTCATTGTAGGTAAAAATTCCTATTTGACATGCAGGTGGAGGATTTTCATATGAAAGACTCATAATAATTTGATCAAAATGACAGTAATGAATAAAAATAAGCTTTTTGTGTGCATCAGGATGAAAAAAAAAAATTCTAAGCTATTATTCAGTATCCACTGTACTAAGTCCTTGCTATCAATGAGAGGCAATTATTTCCCTTGTATCTTCTATTTTGTTACATTCAGGTTATTATATTTGTTATATTCAGGGTGGACTCAGGGTTATACATTTAATATACTGTAAATGTCTATTGTGTGTGAGTGTGTGTGTGTGTGTGTGTGTGTGTGTGTGTGTGTGTGTGTGTGTGTGTGTGTGTGTGTGTGTGTGTGTGTGTGTGTGTGTGTGTGTGTGTGTGTATGCGTGTGCGTGTGCGTGTGTGTGTGTGTGTGTGTGTGTGTGTGTGTGTGTGTGTGTGTGTGTGTGTGTGTGTGTGTGTGTGTGTGCGTGTGTGTGTGTGTGTGTGTGTGCGTGTGTGTGTGTGTGTGTGAGCCTGTTTATGTGGTTTATGAGGACACAAATTTGTATAACTACATGGGTATTACACTATAAATGTGGTTTATGAGGACATATCAAATGTCCTCATAATTCAAATGGCCTTAAAAACATACTAAATGATGTTTTTTTGAGAAAGTAAAAATGCAGAATGTTTCCTGTGATGGGTAGGTTTAGGGGCAGGGGCAGTGTAAGGGGATAGAAAATACGGTTTGTACAGTATAAAAACCATTACGCCTATGGAGAGTCCCTGTAAACCACATAGACCAACATGTGTGTGTGTGTGTGTGTGTGTGTGTGTGTGTGTGTGTGTGTGTGTGTGTGTGTGTGTGTGTGTGTGTGTGTGTGTGTTTTGTGACATATCAGGACACAAATGTGTATAATGACATGGGTATGACATAGGTATTACAAGGAGAGGGTGTAATATGAGGACATTGGCCATGTCCTCACTTTTCAAAATGCTTATAAATCATACAGGAAAATCATACTTTTTTTTTTTTTTGATAAAGTAAAAATGCAGAATGTTTCCTGTGATGGGTAGGTTTAGGGGAAGGGGCAGTGTAAGGGGATAGAAAATACGGTTTGTAAAAATCATTACGCCTATTAAATGTCCCCATATGTCGCAAAAAACAAAACAAAACAAAAAACAAAAAAAAAACAAAAAAACGTATGTATTATTATTATTATTATTATTATTATTATTATTATTATTATTATTATTATTATTATTATCATTATTATTATTATTATGTTCTCCAGTAGAGAGTGCAGTCACTGTAAGAGAGCTATACTGTAGTCAATAGCTCATTGCTCATTTACCCCAGGGCCCTCTAAGCGAATCCCTAATATATGCAGCCTCTTCGCTTCATTCCATAACAGTTTTAGCCAATTGATTTTCAGCTTTGGCTGCGCCTTAAAGCCACCCAGGGGAGCCAACCACTCAGGCCACAACACACAGGTTGCCCTGGGTGACAGGTGTGGAGGATAGCAGTGGGAAAACCAGCCTTTATTTGACAGTTAACACCAACACTCCAACTTTCCCACAATCCCTTGCTGATCCTGTGCACGGATGGAAGCAGACAGGCAGAGTTGATGGAGCCCCCTCCCACCGCCAACTCGTCTGTGCTCTACCCTTCCCAACCTCTTCGTTCCGTTGCCATTCGCTCGGGCGTCCTCTCCCCCTGACCCCACGTCTGCTTGTATGCAAACCTCGCTGAGACTAATTAAACTTTGGGCAGATTAGAACTTTGCCTTGTCAGTCTTTATTCGTGCTTAAACAAGTTATTACTTTTAGGAAAATTAAATTAGCCAGCTATTAATTAATCGACACGCTGCTTTTGAGAGGATAGAAGAAGTGGGAAAATATGTAAAGTAAAATGTGAAGTAACAGCTCCATTAGAGGTGAACAAGTTACAAGGGATTCCTGTACAAAATCCAAAAACGAGTGAACCAAAATAAGGTGAGGAATTTGTATTTATGTGGGTTATGTAGGTTTGTTTAATAATAAAAATGAATTTAAATGCATCTAAAATTCCATATTTATAATGCTAGTATCATGTTCTCAATATCATATTATAAGGAATTATATTTTATACATATTATTTTATTGATGTACAGACAAATGCAATACCAGGAACATAACACGCAATCAAAGTGTCTATATGCAGAGTGAATTAGACAGATGGAGTGCAAAAAATACATTTTAATAAATTCTACACGCAGTGACGTTATTCCTGGCTGGGTTAAAAGCAGCACAGAATAATATGGGGTTGGATAAAGCAGGAGAACGCAGAAGAGACATTGCACTTTCAAGTGGCAGCAAGCACGAAAGATACCCAGTAGCCACAACACTAAAGAGATACATTAGTGAGTAACCACGAGAGCAAAGCACAAGCTAAGCTATGCAGAAACCATGTTGTCTTGCATACAGCACAACATCATCATAGCTTATCATACATTTAGTTCTAAGTATGTTAAGCTTCTTATACTGTATATGCAAGTTTGATGATGCAAATTCAGATTGACGTAACCATAGGGTCACACAACTTTCCGTTATTAAACTAGAAAATAACATTTACCGCAAAACTGATCCGATAGATTTTCATTTGGGAATCTAATGATTGGGTCAGACGTGCACGTCCTGCTCCACATACAAAGGTTCACACTTAGCTGGTGGTTTGCTCGTGGGGTCAATGAATTGATGAAGGTTTAAATTTAGACTAGCTTCATTGCCAGTTTCAATAAATGCTGCACTGCTGTGTATTTTCTGGAATAAAAATCGAATTTGTTATCGTCTGAAACGTGATGTGACTTATATAATGCAGTCAAATGCACAAAATGCACACATTTAGATTTGTACCAAATGAGAGCGCTACGTAGGACCAAGTAAATTTGGATAGCACATACTTGACCTGGTTATAATTTTAAAATAAATTTGTGCTTATAATGCTTGCAAACAGTTTGTTGTATTTTATCTTTTTTATTTGTATCTTATTATAAAGATACTATTATTATTATTATCTTGGGCCAAAAATGGACAATTCTGTCATCATTTGCTCGCCCCCACAATGTCCCAGCCCTGTATGACTTCCTCTCTTCTGTGGATCACAAAAGAAGATCTTTTTTAATAATTTCACTTGTTTTATATATCAGTACAGTGAAAGCAAGCGTGCTGCACGCACCCTGAAAAGTGAAGCCAAAGCGTCTCGATCGCTCTCAGGTGGTTGGTCCCAGTATCGCTCATAAAACACGCCCCCTCCATGAAATGTAATGGGAAGTGAGACAAACTAAATAATCAAATTACACTTCCAAATAATTTTTCTAAAGGTGGTTTGTGTTACATCATGCATTTTTATTTATTTATTTATTTTTTTTATTTTTTTTTTAAGGCAGAGGCTTTTTGCACCAAGTGTAAATAGCAACTAGATTTTATTAACACACTGAAAATGGCTTATTTTCTTAATGATAATTGCTATTTACACTAAGTGCAAACAGCTATAGATGCTATATACAGCAAGTGTTAATAGCAACTAGATTCTATTTACACTCAAAATATTTTTTACACTAAGTGCAAATAGCTGTAGATGTTATTCACTAAGTGAAAATAGTGATATATTCTATTTACACCATATAAAGTTGCAGAGCTTTGTGATATAAGTAGTAATTGCATGTCATTTATACTTTATTTTGACAGATACATACTATTTGCACCTTAGTATTGTTGTACATTAACAGGATGCAATAGTAACAGAATGTGAATAATTATTTTTATTTAAATTATTAAAAGGATGCCGCCTTAATGGGACACTAAACGTACTCCCTACACCTATCCATAACCTTACCCAATGAATACTTTTAGTATAATTAAACATTTTGTTAGGCACTGTAATTCCACTTTTAGAACATTTTTATTACTGTACTTATTTTTTATTGAAAATAAATGCCTTTCCAATGTGATTTGTGATGAGAAAAGAGAGAAGAGCGAGCTCCGCAAAAGGCGGACTTGGACCCGTGTTGATCGTGACAAAACAGTGATATATTAGCCATATGCTTTACTGATTGCGCCAGAGGATGTTGAATTATGTGTGTTTTGTTTTATTTTAAATGTTGTTTTGCACAGCCAGCATTGTTAGGTGGAGCTAGCGTGAATAGCACTTGCCAACAAGGTATGCTATTTGTAAGTGTGAATAGACACTCCGTTTTTTGGCGCCAATATGTTTAGTTTTAGTTAGTTATTTAATGCTGAGTGAAGTTGTCACTGAGGCACCAACTGTCTTTTTTCATGATTTTCGGGAAGAGATTTGAACTGTTTATTTTGATATCACGACTCTACTTCCTGCTATCTACTGCGCAGGTTCGATCCTGCGTTCACTACTGTGCAGACTCGGGTCCCAAATCAGCACAAGATTTCAGCACCATAATCGGACGTCGGCGGCTTCACTTTTCTTCAGTGGAAGGTAGCCAAGACGCATCGGCCATATTTTTTACGGCCTATGAATGAAAGTTGATGAGGAAACTGTTGTTTTGAACCCCAGTGACTCATTACAGGGCTAAAAATAGTAACATTTTTGGGTATTGTCGCCCAAGAGGCCTTTGCAGTGAAGTTCTTCTGTTGGTTTCGGTGTACATCAGGCTTGTTCATGCTCCATGCAGCACTGCATGTCAATACAGTCATGGCTACACAATGGCCAAAGCCTGTCAGGCATATACGCCTTCAATAATGTGAGCATAAACATCTTTGGAAAGCAGATCAGGCTACATAGTTAATTCATGGAAGCCCAAATAAATTCTACTCCTATCATTTAACTGCAGGTGGATTGAGGGATTTCAAACATTAAATATTTCATAGACACAGTCCTTTTTATGGGACGTTCTGTACGTTTCCACCACTCTCACTGGCTCAGAAGAGATTTTTAAACCTCTGCAGCATTTTTTCATGCGTACGCTCCACAATGCTCTTTGCCAGAACGGCGCATCCTCTTTGCCAAAGCTTCACTTACGGGCTAAACAAGTTCTGAGCGGAGTCAGAGAGTGCCATCATTTGGACCATGTCCCACTGGCCTACATCTGTTAAACATGGAACTTATCTGATCCGCAAAAATCAATGTCCTCGCCCGCTGACCAAATTTGCTCTCCCGACTCTGCCAGCTAGCCGAGGGAAGGGGGAACGACGTGTGTCATTTTGCAAACCTCCACATGTTGGCACACTGTGTTTCAGTATGCATCAGCTGCATAGAATCTCCTCCTGGCTTAGGAAGATAAGCACATGGAGAAAGGCTGTAGCCCGCGGCTAAATCAACTAGGGTAAGCTGCATAACATCTTCCACTCATGAATGTTTTAAAGTTGAGTTTGTATGCGCACAAGCTGAATCATTGAAGATGAAACAAGGGTGTAGTGTTTGATTGTGCTGCAGGCCTAAACAACTGCCTGTAAAGAAGAAAAGCGAACACAAAAGCGTAAGATACAGTCAAATGGGTAGATGAAACGGGGAGCAAACTCAACTGATCAATGTCCATAGACTGTCACAGCACCCAAAGTCTTCATAAAAATTGCAGTGAACTTACATCAGTGTTGAATTGAGAATGCTTTGGTACAAACTACAGTCCATTCTTGGACTCAGCTCCACTGCAAGTAGTGATTCACCATCCAAAACCTTGTTTTCAGCTTGAAAAAAAAAAAGACTTAATCACTGTACAGGAGTCCAGACTGATTAGACATGTCTAATGCAATTAGCCAGTCCACTTACCAGTGCGACCAGACTTCAGTTTAATTTTGGAGGTGTGATGGGCATTATACAAGTTGATTTTTGTAACAAGAGTATTTCAGTGAACCATTCTATATTCCAAGTTTCATTGTGCCATAGAAAATGAATAACTGTAATTACAGCTTATGTCTAAATGACTTTTGACAGAGGAGAGAGGAACACAGCTATAAATATAAAAGCATGCCATTAGAACAGCCTCCCACACTTTTACATTGTCTTTTCCTTTCCTTTTTCTTGTTTCTTTTTTATCAGGTATGTAGGAATATACAGTAGGTATAGTAGGAATATACTCTCATTTCAGATTCTGAAAGTTAAGCTTAAGGTTCATAAAGTAAAGCTAGACACCGTACGTTTTAGCGGCATCTAGTGGTGAGGTGGCAAAATGCAACCGCGAAATGCAACCGCTCAAACCCTCCCTTTCGAAGCACATAGAGAAGCTACGGTGGCCAACGCAGGACAAAAATCTGAGGCATCATTGAGTAGCTAGCACTTTGTAGATCAGTTTGGTGTATTTGGATAGAAATGGCTGATTCCAAAGTGGTAACGGTTCACTATGTACACTCTAAAAAATGCTGGGTTAAAAACTACCCAAGTTGGGTTGAAAATGCACCAACCCAACAATTGGGTTGTTTTAACCCAATGGTTGAGTTGTTTTAACCCAGTGGTTGGGTTAAATGTTGCTTAAGACAACCCAATTGCTGGGTAAGAACAACTCAACCATTGGGTTAAAACAACCCAATTGTTGGGTTGGTGCATTTTCAACCCAACTTGGGTAGTTTTTAACCCAGCATTTTTTAGAGTGTAGGTCTTTATACACCACTGAAAAAAAATGTTTAGTGTATATGGTGTCAGGGTTCTAACCTGGCAGCTCTGTCTGTTTTGTCTTTGTTTAATGTTTCTATGTTTGTTTTGTGTCTTAGTACTTGGATCTGTCTCTCTCTGTGTTTGTCATGTGTTCCTCTTGTCCTACCTCCTTGTTTGCCGTTACCACGCCCCCTTGTTTAGTCTGGTCTAGTCCTCGTTTCTCTAATTGTGCTCACCTGTTCCTCATGTGCTCTGGTCCCTTTATATTGTGCTACCTTCCCTCATGTCTTTGCTGGTTCGTTGTGTATGTTTGTGAGCGTTTGCTTGTGCGTACATGTCTCTAGCTCCTTGTCTAGCCTAGTCTAGCCTTTTCTAGTTTTAGTGTCTCCTGTTTTTCTAGCTTTGAATTTATTTTCAGTTTTTTTCTTTGTTCCTGAGTTTTTGAGTCCAGTGATGGTTCTGTCTTTATTTTTGCTTGTTTTCTCCAGGTCTTAGTTTGGTTTTTTTTCTTCTAGCCTTATTGTTTAGTTTTCTGGGTTCTGATAGCTTACCTTTTTTATTTTTTCTGTTTTCCACTTTTATTTTCTCAGTTCAGTCTTTTTATAGAGATTGGTTTTGTTTTATTTTTCTTCGTTTTCTAGCTCCAGTTTTTATTTTAAGTTTTTGTTTAATTTAGTCATAGTTCTTAGTTTGTCTGTTTCTTGTTGTCTTGTCTAGAGTCTTGTCGTGTGTGTGTGTCCTGTGTTGTTTTCTGTCCAGTGTTTTTTCCCTGGCCGCTGTCTCCACTGCCTGTCAGCCAAGACTCCTGCTTCGGTGAGAACATCAAGCCTCAGGTTCCTGCCTGGATTGGTCCAACACCGCCCTGCCTGGTGTTGCCTCCCAAGCTGTCGTGAAGGTCATTGGCTGCCTGGACTGGTCTCAGTGGTCATCCTCCCCTGCCCGTCATCGTCGTGTCTTTCCCCTGCCCTGGTGTTTGGACTGTCACTCATCCACTACCCCATTGTGTCTGTTGATCTGTCTTGTTAATAAACTGTCCTTGTTCACTCTGCATCTGGGTCCTCCACTTCCTGATCCCTGACAGAACGAACCAGCCAAGACAGGACCCAGCAGAATGAGCTTCCGTATTGTTCCTCCTGCGACTGCTCAAGAGAGGTTGGCACTCCAGCAGGGTGTGGCATCCCTTCGCCAACAGGGCCGGGAAGTGCGGTCCTTCGCCCAGTTCTTCTGGACAATGGCTAAGGGCCTTGAGTATGATGATGCAGCCCTCAAGGATGCGTTCAACATCTGTCTGGATGACCCCCTACCACAGTGGGAAATGGAACAACTTAGGATCCTGGATTTCTGGAACTTCTCCAATTACTTGCATCACCGCAGGGATTGGCAGATCCTGACACCACCCGAGCCAGTTGAGCCCACACCTGTCAGTCCAGAGCCAGTCGAGCCCGCACCTGTCAGTCCAGAGCCCGCAGCGGCCAGTCCAGAGCCAGTCGAGCCCGCAGCGGCCAGTCCAGAGCCAGTCGAGCCCGCACCTGTCAGGCCAGAGCCAGTCGACTACAAATTGTCATGCCCTCGAAAGCGGAAGAAGAGGAGAGCCCATGCCTGCAAGTCAGCTGCCATTCTAGATGCCCCTCATCTGTTGCTCCAGGAGGGCCGGAATCAGTCGGCTCCAGCCCCTGAGCGCAGTCCAGTGTCGGCTCCAGCCCCTGAGCGCAGTCCAGTGTCGGCTCCAGCCCCTGAGCGCAGTCCAGTGTCGGCTCCAGCCCCTGAGCGCAGTCCAGTGTCGGCTCCAGCCCCTGAGCGCAGTCCAGTGTCGGCTCCAGCCCCTGAGCGCAGTCCAGTGTCGGCTCCAGCCCCTGAGCGCAGTCCAGTGTCGGCTCCAGCCCCTGAGCGCAGTCCAGTGTCGGCTCCAGCCCCTGAGCGCAGTCCAGTGTCGGCTCCAGCCCCTGAGCGCAGTCCAGTGTCGGCTCCAGCCCCTGAGCGCAGTCCAGTGTCGGCTCCAGCCCCTGAGCGCAGTCCAGTGTCGGCTCCAGCCCCAGAGCGCAGTCCAGTGTCGGCTCCAGCCCCAGAGCGCAGTCCCGTGTCGGCTCCAGCCCCAGAGCGGAGTCCAGTGGCTCCATCTCCTGTTCCTAACCCAGTGAGGGCTTCACCTTCTGTCCCAGGGCACACTTCAAGGCTGGCCGTCCCAAGAGCCCGCTTCAGAGGAGGCCGTCCCAGAGCCCGCTTCAGAGGAGGCCGTCCCAGAGCCCGCTTCAGAGGAGGCCGTCCCAGAGCCCGCTTCAGAGGAGGCCGTCCCAGAGCCCGCTTCAGAGGAGGCCGTCCCAGAGCCCGCTTCAGAGGAGGCCGTCCCAGAGCCCGCTTCAGAGGAGGCCGTCCCAGAGCCCGCTTCAGAGGAGGCCGTCCAGAGCCCACCAGTCAAGCCCAGGAAGGTGTCCCCGAGTCAGTCCCTGAGCCCGCCAGTCAAGCCCAGGAGGGCGCTCCCGAGTCAGTCCCTGAGCCCGCCAATCAAGCCCAGGAGGGCGCTCCCGAGTCAGTCCCTGAGCACGCCAGTCAAGCCCAGGAGGGCGCTCCTGAGTCAGTCCCTGAGCACGCCAGTCAAGCCCAGGAGGGCGCTCCCGAGTCAGTCCCTGAGCAGGCCAGTGCAGCCCAGGAGGAGGCCCCAGTGTCAAGTCCAGTATCTGTCCCTGAAGTCATGTCCAGTCAGAGGTCCCCACCATTGAAGAGGCCCCATGCCTTTGGTCGGGTGCCTAATACCCCTCCCATCCCACCCTCCCTGTTTCCTGGTCCTTGTGGGTTCCCTAGGTCGGCACCCCCTTGGTCAGCCCCTAACCACTCCCCTAGATTATTTTCCTCCCCAGTCCTGCCTCCCATGTTTCCTGTCTGCCCTGGTACTCCTAGTTTTGTTCCCCGCCCACCCTCCCAAGTGTTACCGCCTTTGTTTCCCTTGCCTAGTTTGGACGCCAGGGGGCGTCCATTGGGGGGAGGGTACTGTCAGGGTTCTAACCTCGCAGCTCTGTCTGTTTTGTCTTTGTTTAATGTTTCTATGTTTGTTTTGTGTCTTAGTACTTGGATCTGTCTCTCTCTGTGTTTGTCATGTGTTCCTCTTGTCCTACCTCCTTGTTTGCCGTTACCACGCCCCCTTGTTTAGTCTGGTCTAGTCCTCGTTTCTCTAATTGTGCTCACCTGTTCCTCATGTGCTCTGGTCCCTTTATATTGTGCTACCTTCCCTCATGTCTTTGCTGGTTCGTTGTGTATGTTTGTGAGCGTTTGCTTGTGCGTACATGTCTCTAGCTCCTTGTCTAGCCTAGTCTAGCCTTTTCTAGTTTTAGTGTCTCCTGTTTTTCTAGCTTTGAATTTATTTTCAGTTTTTTTCTTTGTTCCTGAGTTTTTGAGTCCAGTGATGGTTCTGTCTTTATTTTTGCTTGTTTTCTCCAGGTCTTAGTTTGGTTTTTTTTCTTCTAGCCTTATTGTTTAGTTTTCTGGGTTCTGATAGCTTACCTTTTTTATTTTTTCTGTTTTCCACTTTTATTTTCTCAGTTCAGTCTTTTTATAGAGATTGGTTTTGTTTTATTTTTCTTCGTTTTCTAGCTCCAGTTTTTATTTTAAGTTTTTGTTTAATTTAGTCATAGTTCTTAGTTTGTCTGTTTCTTGTTGTCTTGTCTAGAGTCTTGTCGTGTGTGTGTGTCCTGTGTTGTTTTCTGTCCAGTGTTTTTTCCCTGGCCGCTGTCTCCACTGCCTGTCAGCCAAGACTCCTGCTTCGGTGAGAACATCAAGCCTCAGGTTCCTGCCTGGATTGGTCCAACACCGCCCTGCCTGGTGTTGCCTCCCAAGCTGTCGTGAAGGTCATTGGCTGCCTGGACTGGTCTCAGTGGTCATCCTCCCCTGCCCGTCATCGTCGTGTCTTTCCCCTGCCCTGGTGTTTGGACTGTCACTCATCCACTACCCCATTGTGTCTGTTGATCTGTCTTGTTAATAAACTGTCCTTGTTCACTCTGCATCTGGGTCCTCCACTTCCTGATCCCTGACATATGGTGTATATTAAAGCTACACTGTGTGGTATTTTCCCCCATCTAGAGGTGAAAGGGTATATGACCATCCAGTGAATATTAGTTTCTATTCCTCTCAATTCCAATTTCATTTTAACTCCTACGGTGGCTGATTTAGTCCAAGATTAACATGGCTTCCAGTTCGCCCTTGTCCATGAGTGTTCCTTCAAGTGATGAGGTTACTTTAGAAAACTATTATAATTTTCAGTTATCTAATTTGTCAGTTATCATGTAGGTTATGACATCTATGTAAAATGAATAATAGTTTTATGTGTTCGTTTTTTTTTTTTTTTTTTTTACCATTTCATTGGTAACAGCAGCTATCAGATTCCCAGACGAATGCAAGCTAATCTTAGTAAAGTAACTTTTATCAGTCCTATCGTTATTCTGTATATTGTACGACATCACTAGCGTAAGGCAAAGTTTACATTGTAGGAACGGACTTTCAAAAAGGCTTTCAGGTTTTCATATAGCAGTCTCAAGCAAGCCCCCTCTTCACATTCGACACGGTGCCATCGAGTGTTAAAACGCGAAAGGCGAAGCTTGAATTTACGGGTATGTCCCTTTTTGGCTAATGTACATTCAAGATGGAGGGGCAACATGGCGACCAGCATTCGAACCCCTCACCCGTATGTATTTTCAATGGCATATTATAAACTTTCGAGAATACTTTATTACTTGAAAGAAGTAAATATACATTAATGAGCACATTTTTTTTTTGTGTGTTTTTGCTAAGAATAAACTAAAAAAGTTACACAGTGTAGCTTTAAATTGCAATTCAGTCAATAGATCCTCATACATATTACATACTGCACCTTTAAATATTCTAAACAAAACATCAGCATATGCACAGCATCCCAGTCACTGGGTTTCATTCGCTAAAAATTGTGTGAATTATTTCGTATTTGTACGGACAGGAGAAGTTCTCAAGGAAAATCTCTGCCTGATTCACAAAACATTCATGAATTCAACATTCAAGCAGTCATTTGCATAAAACACACCTAAACCATCTCCTTATAAGGGCTTTCCGCTCACACTTTTCCTACAGCCTTTCGTCACTCTCATCAAACTTTCCACGGTTCGCAGAAACGCTCTCGCAATGTCAAGTGTGCCATTCTCACCATAAACACCTTTTATAAAGACCCAGATTACAGAGCTCTCATTAGCCAGCTGTACGTGCATATCTGCGATATTCAGAGAAACTTTGGAGCTGAAGCTATAAAACAGCTTTTCTTCCCTGTTTAAATGTATATAATCAAATGTTTTTAAGATTAAATTAAATTGTATTATTTAATCATTTCATTATATAATTTTACTTGTGTCTAATATAATGCAAATAATGCAATATACTTCAATGTAATAATACAATTATATAATTTTGCTTGTGTATAATATAATACAATTAATGTAATATACTTCAATGTAATGAAATAATCATTTCATTACATTGAGTGAGAGACTGAATTGAGCTCAGTGTCTTTTAATGTTAATTTTAGGTTTCATACACTTCAAATTACATTTCACAATCAAAAAAATGTCACATATATCAGGAGAAGTGGATGATAGGTTGTAAATCCAGCATGCCCCATCTCCGTGTTGCATATACATATATAAACATATATCGGCGGCCGGACGCCCACAGCCCGTGATAACTTTACCGAACAACGAACACAATCATGACCCTGTTCTCTCATGTAATGTCACATAACATATATCAGGTGAAGTGGATGATCTTGTGTTGTAAATCCAGCAGGCTCCGACTCCCTGTCAGTGTTGAAAACACATAATGGCCGCGCCCCACCCACAGCTTGCCAGTTATCATGAACACGTTACAGTGCACCCCACAAACACAATCAGGCCTTCGAAAGAATGTGTTTTACCACCCCTTTAAACACACACCATGCATCACATGCTCCATTGATAAACGATCATGTAATTTACTGATGTGCATGCAACAATAGCCAACAACATATCAGTTTTACTCACTGCCTGCTTTCAATGCACGACCATGAACCTTAATCGTTGGGACTGCTCCATCAAAACACACTTCTTTGGTGACATTGTTGATTTTATGAAGTCCTGTGACTGCAGTGGAGCCTCCCTTTCCAGTAAAGCACGTTTATGGGCATCATGCATCTCCATCATGCAACAAGGAAATTCCACCCCAAATGATGTCATACAAAGGTATACTCGAAAAAAAAAAAAAAAACTTTCTGAAACTTGTGAGAAACCGGAAGGAGTGTTTTTGACACAAAAATACTCCATCAGACATCCAACGTATGTTTTGAAACTTTGTCCATGTGTAGCATGGGAATCCAAGTCTTTAACAGTGTAAAAAAAAACTCAGTATGCATGAAACAGCATTTCACCCCACCCCCTTTAAATAAGCTATGGTTTTGAATGTTTTATTCATAAAATAATCCTTAAATGCTCCACTGAAATTGTTCAGTGAAACTGATATAGCATAATAATAAATGTTTCTTGCACACCAAATCAGAATATTATAATGATTTCTGAAGGATCATGTGACACTGAAGACAAAATGAGCTTTATCATCACAGGAATACATTACATTGTAACAATATTTCACAATATTCCTGTTTTACTGTATTGTTGATCAAATAAATGTGAGCATAACAGACTACTGTCAAAAACATTCAAAAGTACAGACCCCAAACTTTTATAAC
>NC_090182.1:22287756-22355033 GCF_024679245.1 Pseudorasbora parva
CCCAAACTTTTAAACAGCAATGTGGCTGCACGTAGAGATGAGGTTAAATTATACCTATTAATGTGACAAAGAAATACAGCTGTTGATTATATAGAATTCATATGCTAATTAATTAATCAAATTAATTGCAAACCATCCTTCCACTCTCACTGTGGGCACGCAAAAACATGAATCGCTCCAAAACCAGGAAAATTCCATATATAGAATTTACATAGGGGTCAGTGCATTATTATTCTTTTTTAAATCATGGTATAATTAATCATCACAAATGATTATACTAAATTGACCAGCCTACTAGAAGAAAAATCTTTAATCAGAACCCCTGAAAAATCATATCTCCAAAAGACTCAAAGGCAAATGCCATGCGGCACAAAACCATTTTCATTATTAATGAAGAGGATCTGAGGGACAGAAGAAAGAAGGGAAGAATGAGAGAGAATTCCCTTTTTAAGGAAAGAGCCTCTTTCTTTATTTCTTTCTTTTCTCTCTCTCTCTCTCTCTCTCTCTCTCTCTCTCTCTCTCTCTCTCTCTCTCTCTCTCTCTCTCTCTCTCTCTCTCTCTCTCTCTCTCTCTCTCTCTCTCTGCAAAAATCAGTGGAGGGAAACTTCAATCATGCTACAAAAGTGAATAAATGTATGGCTGGAGCAAGCTGCCCTCAGGCCTATGCTCTCTCCCTTCTCAATAAGCTTTTAGGACCACAGTCGAGAGAGAACCGCATAACTGAGACAAGCTGAATTTTTTGAGGACAGTAGCCGACCTTAATTTAGAAGAAACAAGCGCGCACACCCATGAACACTCACAAACTTTGTGTTGAGGGAGAGATATTCTGCCTTATCTGTCATCATTAGAGACCTTTGATTTTACTTTGAAAAGAACAGCGATATTTATGGTTAGGGGTAATTCACATTGTAACATGGGATAAAGGCAGGATGGTGGAGAATGTGGGATGAATATCTAACCTTCAATATCATTTTCTTTCCAACCACACAAAATTATTTAGCTTAATAAATATCATTGTTTGATTCCAAGAGAATGTGAGCGAGAGAGAAAATCATTCCTGGATTCATAATATTAGAAAAATAAAACACCAAATACAGGATGGAAAAAAACCCCAAAGCAAAACAAACAACAACGACTGAATAGTAGAATAGCATCTATTAAATGCAAAGAGGCAGGAGTTTAGAGACACTGAGTGATTGTTGTTTTTTCAGATGTCTTTTCCCCTGGCGGCTAACACTTTAAACACACACGTCACTGGCATAATGCGAATCTCAGACCTGTGTCATACTACACACACAGACGCATGCATTTATTTCTGTGCCCTTATTAACAGGTTACTGTATTCACACTGCCTGCTCAAACAGAGCAGTAGCCTGACAAGCCAGACCCACATCAAGATGTTTGGTCTGGAAACTCACCATTGACAGGGCTCAATCCGAGGGGCGGGATAAACGGTTGTCTTTCAAACTCCCTCTGCACGCGATAGGATAGTGCTACAACCAACCAGAGCAACATAAAGCTGAGCTATAGTTGATAGATTAAACTTTTGCCGTATCCGGTTGGCAAAACTCAGAACACATCTTCCTTTTTTAAGAATGGCTTCAGTGCCGTTCTTTGTTATTTTCTCAGATAAAAGTTTAACTCCAAGTCTTCCAGAGTCGGAGTCAAAGTTGATTTGAAAGTTCGCCGTCCGCAGCTTCTGTGTTTTCTAGAAGCACGCAAGCACACCTCGCCGCCGTTATGTTAAGCCCCGCCCACCGACTCTATACACGATGTGATTGGCCTGACCAGAGTTTGGCTTTTACAGCTCAGAAGTGTATTGAGAGTTGCTAGACGACACTCGTGGCAGATTAGATTTGTTGCCGCTAGGGTGCGTCCAAATTTCTAGGCTAGCAGAGCAGTGCTCCATAACAGAAATGTATATGTGAGTAAAGATTCGCAGCAGATCCTATCAATCGGTAGCGAGTTGAAAATGTACTATACACTTTTTTATCTATTTATCATATTAAGTAGGCTAACTGACTGATTCCAGATGAATAAATGAGTTTACTACAATACACTTTGGAGTTTGGTTCCGAGCTATGCAGATTATTCATCATTAAAGTATTAGTAAAACAGTTTTGGTCACCATTTATTTGATGAAAAACAACAAAAGCAACAACACACAGAAAAAAAGGGTGTCAAAATTGTACCTTTAGGGGTAGAACACCTTGTCGCTGGGGCAGTACCCTTAAAAGGACAACTTTGTACCAATTTTACCACAAAAAAGGTTCATAGTAGTACCTTAAGGTACACATTTGTACTCAAAGGTACTAATATGCACCTTTTAGGAGTAAAATAAGGTACAAAGATGTCCTTTTAAGGGTACTGCCCCAGCGACAAGCTGTTCTACCCCTAAAGGTACAATTTTGACACCCTATTTTTCTGTGTTTATCATCAGTCACACTTTATATAAGGTGTATTCGAATATTTTGTACTTGTATCTAAAATGTATATTTATTGTGTCCTTTTCATACTCATTTTACAGGTAAGGTTAGGGAAAGGTCTTGTGGTATGGGCAGGTTTAAGTGTGGGTTAAGGGGTACGGGAAGGGTCAACAGTAGGGGTGTAATGGTAACTACACGTATTCATACCAAACCGTTTCGGTTCAAGGCTTTCGGTTTGGTTCACATGTGTAACAAACCAGACCGAAGCAAAGCAATCAGCTAACAGTCAGACTGATCACATAGGCACATCAGTTCAAACTGTGATGCGCGAGTGAGCACGATCATCTCATCCTAAAGAATAAACATGAATTAATATCTGTTAAGGTATGTTGAGGATACTGTAGCAAAGTTCGATATAATAAGGAAGGAAGAGGACAAGGGGTCGGCTGGACGGTTGATGCTTTCTCTTTATTTTCTCAATATTTGTCAGCACACACACATTCAAGTGTGGAATCTCATAACACGATCTCTCGATCACTTCCGGGTCGGCACTTCCGGCTTCCGGTACTCAGTCTCAATACATGGGGGGGGTTCGCATCAACCGTCCGGGTTCTCTCTCTCTTTGATCTCCGGTTCCACTGCTGTTTTATCCCCTCTCCGCGCTCATTACTAGAACAAGAGACAGGTGTTATTAATCTGCTTCCAACCCACTCACGTACCGCTTGTCCCGCGGCTCTCTCTCCCGCTGCAGACCTCGCTGAACCACGCCCCCCTTGCCACATACCCCCACCGCCCGACTCAGGCCGGGGAGCCGTCCGGCCTGCAGCCCCCCCCCCCCCATTTCTGGAGAGGAAGTCGGCCACAGCCATCTGAGCACCCGGCCTGTGGACCACCTGGAACTTAAAAGGCTGAAGAGCTAGATACCAACGGGTGATCCGCGCGTTGGTATCCTTCATGCGGTGGAGCCACTGGAGAGGAGCGTGGTCCGAACAGAGGGTGAACTCCCGCCCCAGAAGGTAGTAGCGGAGGGTGAGAACGGCCCACCTGATGGCAAGGCACTCTTTTTCGATGGTGCTGTACTTAGCCTCTCTCTTCGAGAGCTTACGGCTAATGTACAGCACCGGCCGCTCTCCCCCCTCCACCTCCTGGGCCAGGACTGCGCCCAGCCCCCTGTCCGACGCGTCAGTCTGCAACAGAAAAGGGAGAGAAAAGTCAGGGGAGTGTAAAAGCGGCCCGCCACATAGAGCAGCCTTAACTCGGGTGAAGGCCTGCTGGCACGGCTCCGTCCATTGGACCGTATCTGGTAGCCCCTTTTTAGTAAGGTCAGTCAGAGGGCTGGTGAGGTCCGAATAATTTGGTATAAACCGTCTATAATATCCCGCCAGCCCCAAGAACTGCCTTACCTCCTTTTTGGTCTTGGGTCTCGGACAGGTTGCAATTGCGGCGGTCTTATCAATTTGGGGACGCACCTGCCCATGACCCAAGTGGAAGCCCAGATACCTTACCTCCACCCGCCCAATTGCACACTTCTTCGGATTGGCCGTGAGCCCCGCTCCCCTCAGCGACCTCAAGACCGCCCTGACATGCTGCATATGCCGCTGCCAATCGTGACTGTAAATCACGATGTCGTCCAGGTAGGCAGCAGCATATGCGGCATGGGGACGCAAAATCCTGTCCATGAGGCGCTGAAAGGTAGCGGGTGCCCCGAACAAACCGAAGGGAAGTGTGACGAATTGGTGCAATCCGAACGGCGTGGTGAAGGCTGTTTTTTCTTTGGACAATGGAGACAAGGGGATCTGCCAATAGCCCTTCGTTAAGTCCAACGTCGAATAA
Source organism: Pseudorasbora parva (assembly GCF_024679245.1). NCBI lineage: Eukaryota > Metazoa > Chordata > Actinopteri > Cypriniformes > Gobionidae > Pseudorasbora > Pseudorasbora parva. Next base: position 22,292,016 of record NC_090182.1, read on the forward strand.
AATCGAGCCGTGCCGAGCCGATCAAGCAACTCGTCAACCCGCGGCATTGGATACGCGTCGAATTTCGACACTGCGTTCACCTTGCGGTAGTCCACACAGAACCTGACCGAGCCGTCGGTTTTAGGGACCAAAACGATCGGGCTCGCCCAGTCACTGTTGGACTCCTCTATTACTCCCATATCGAGCATTGCCCCTAATTCTTCCTGAACTACTTTTTTTTTGTGTTCAGGTAAACGATACGGCCGGCTGCGAACTACCACGCCCGGCTCGGTCTCGATATGGTGCTGAATTAAGTCGGTACGGCCCGGTAGGGGCGAGAACACGTCGGCGAATTCCGCCTGTAGTTTTGAGAGATCAGTGAGTTGGGACGGTGAGAGGTGATCTCCCCCAGGGGCCAGTGCGACCGATTGTGCTTTGATGCTCGCCTCTGGCCCGAGATCATCCTCTCCCCCGATCACCGTCGCCAACAACACTGATTCGACCTCATTCCATTTCTTCAGGAGATTAAGGTGATAAATTTGCCGTGCTCCGTTCCTATCGGACCGTATCACTTCATAATCGAGGTCTCCAACCTGTCGAGCGACCTCAAACGGCCCCTGCCATTTCGACATTAATTTTGAGCTCGATGTCGGGAGTAATACAAGCACTTTCTCTCCCGGTGTGAATTTGCGTAGTCTCGTACCCCTGTTATACGACCGGCTTTGGCGGTCCTGGGCTTGCAACAAATTCTCCCTAGATAGCCGCCCCAAGGTGTGGAGTTTTGTTCGCAAGTCCAGCACATATTGAATTTCGTTTTTGGCCAAAGAAGGCCCCTCCTCCCAAGTTTCTCGTAGTACGTCCAGCACCCCACGGGGCTGTCGTCCGTAGAGAAGCTCGAAGGGGGAAAACCCCGTGGAGGCTTGCGGGACCTCTCGCACAGCGAATAAGAGGGGTTCTAACCACCGATCCCAATTTTTGGCGTCTTCCTGTACGAATTTACGGATCATGGATTTAAGAGTGCGATTAAATCGTTCGACCAAGCCGTCTGTTTGTGGGTGATAGACGCTTGTCCGAATCGATTTGATGCCCAATAACCCGTATAATTCGCTTAACGTGCGTGACATAAACGCCGTGCCTTGATCAGTGAGGATTTCCTTCGGAATCCCCACTCGGGAGATTAAACGGAAGAGTGCGTCCGCAACACTCTTCGCCGAGATGTTGCGGAGAGCCACTGCCTCCGGGTATCGTGTTGCGTAGTCCACGATAACTAGCGCAAAACGATGCCCTCGTGCGGATCGCTCTAATGGCCCGATGAGGTCCATCGCAATTCTCTCGAAGGGGACCTGCATTAATGGAAGGGGGCGCAATGGCGCTTTTGGGGAGGCCAGAGGATTCACCAACTGACATTCAGGACAAGACGCGCACCACCTGCGCACATTGTCGTGAATGCCTGGCCAAAAAAATCGGGTCATTAAACGATTCAGCGTGGCCGCCTGTCCCAGGTGGCCCGCCATCGGGTTCGAGTGAGCCGCCTGGAAAAGCATTTCCCGGCGGCTCTTTGGTACTAACAACTGGGTTGTATCCACTTTTGTCTGAGCGTCTTGGGTCACTCGATACAACCTATCCTTAATTATGGCAAAATAAGGATACGTGACGGGCAAGGCAGGTTGAAGGGACTGGCCGTCGATAGTGCGGACCTGTTGGAAAGCATGTTTTAGGGTATCGTCTTGAGACTGCTCCAGAGGGAAGTCATCGCGGTCCGAGAGAATCAGTCTCTCGACCCCGCTCGGTTCCTCTGAAGCAGTTCCCGAGGGTCCCGTATCAGTCTCACCAACCTGCACTCGCACCGCCCCGTTCCTAGCCTTGTTCCCCCAAGCGGCATCCGCACATATCGACCCCAATAACGCCGGAAAGGCGGGCCAATTTGTCCCCAGAATTAGCGGATGCCGGAGGTGGGGACTAACCGCCACCTCAACACTATGATTTTCTCCCCTAAACTGTATCGTGACTGGGACAACCGGATATTCCACCACATCCCCGTGCACACACCGCACCTTAACCATGCGGCTTGTATCCAATGCCCCAGGCTGCATCAGGCTTTGATGGATCGAGGTTTGGTTACAGCCTGAATCCACCAAAGCCTGATATGTACCCCCCTTGATACTCACAGGAACTTGGTACTCTCCTGCTTGATCAGGGGTGGCCCGCTGAACGTCCGGGACCCGGATCATTGTCCCGATGTCCATCATTGGACATCGGTCCACAAAATGGTCCGGGTCGCCGCACCGCCAGCAGGCCAGCCCAGGCCTGCCCGCCGCCCCTGCGGCGGGGAGTGGGTTGGAATATGAGCGCGGAGGGGGGGTGGAACCGGAACCGTTATCCCCGCCCGACCCCAGCAGCCCCGCCCCCCTGGGCGGGGCCCTCGAACTCCCGTACTGCCCTGGGCCCATTCCACCCCGACCTCTGGGGGGAATGCGAGGGGGCCCTGGAGGGCGGGACCTAGGGAGAGGGACAGGGTGAGAAGGAGAGACAGAGGGGGGAGAGAGAGAGGGAGAGGTTAGTCGGGGTTCGCCGACCCCTGGGCACGCCACCAGATGGTCCTCCGCCAGGTTGATGGCCGTCGTCAGCGACGTGGGCCGGTGGCACTGGACCCACTCGGCGGTCTTCTTGGGTAGCCGAGTGATGAACTGCTCCAGTACCACCAGGTCGACGATGTGGTCCACGTCGCTTCCACCGGCCAATAGCCATTTGCGGCAGGCGTCCCGGAGCTGGTGGGCCATCGCGAAGGGCCGGCCGGTCTCCCCCCACTCTAGCGAGCGGAAACGCTGACGGTGCTGTTCGGGGGTCCGACCGACCCGCTGGATGATGGCCCTCTTCAGATCTTCGTAATCCAGGAGGTTCGCCACCGGCAGTTGTTGGGCGGCCGCCTGGGCTTCTCCGGTGAGCAGTGGAATAAGGCGCACCGGCCACTGTGCCCGGGGCCACCCGCAGGCCTCCGCCGCTTTTTGGAATAAGTCAATGAAGGCCTCGGGATCGTCCTGTGGCCCCATCTTGTGTAGGGGCACGTGGACCGGTGCGCTGGCGAGCCCGGCGGCTTCGGTGCGAACCTCCCGGTCTATCCAGCTCCGGAACCTCTCGCGGTCCTCTTGCTGGCCGCGGACGATGGCCTCGAATCGACGCTCCTGGTCCGCCCGCAGCTCCAGCATGGACTGATGTTGTTCCTGGTGGAGGGCCGCGAGAGAGGTGATAATGTCCGCAAACGGCGTGGCGGAGGGCGTTGGAGTAGTCATGGCGGCGGCGCGGTCCTACTTCCTTCCCGGGTTTTCGGCACCACTGTAGCAAAGTTCGATATAATAAGGAAGGAAGAGGACAAGGGGTCGGCTGGACGGTTGATGCTTTCTCTTTATTTTCTCAATATTTGTCAGCACACACACATTCAAGTGTGGAATCTCATAACACGATCTCTCGATCACTTCCGGGTCGGCACTTCCGGCTTCCGGTACTCAGTCTCAATACATGGGGGGGGTTCGCATCAACCGTCCGGGTTCTCTCTCTCTTTGATCTCCGGTTCCACTGCTGTTTTATCCCCTCTCCGCGCTCATTACTAGAACTAGAGACAGGTGTTATTAATCTGCTTCCAACCCACTCACGTACCGCTTGTCCCGCGGCTCTCTCTCCCGCTGCAGACCTCGCTGAACCACGCCCCCCTTGCCACAGATACATTACAACTTAATGAAATGTATAATATGTCGCATAATCGCTCAATCGTTGTTTCAGAAAGACAAAACAGTTTGAGAGCAATGTCACGTATCATCACATTTACCTCAGGCAAGTCATTCAGTGTCCACAGCTGTGAGTTCACTAGAGAAAAACTCTTTCACTATTCGTGCACTATATATATATATATATAAATAAACAAGACATCACTAACAGGTAGGTAGGCTAGACTATATATATAGAAAATATATATATTCATTATATTCTAGCCTACCTACCTGTTAGTGATGTCTTGTTTATTTAATGTATTTTAAAATAAATCTGTCATGATTTGACAGCAGTGTATAAATTATTATATTTCAAAAAGGAATTGGAGAGAAAAATATTTATAATTAGATTTAGAAGTTAATGCAAAAACTGCCTTAAGTGAAGCTTATGAGTGTTGATTATTATCTAAAAATAAATAACTGAATTGAGGCTAATAGTTGGGCTCTGTTGTTACCTTTAATATTACAATGTGTAGCCTAAGTAAGGCCTCCCTCTATAATTTACAGCATTATCTTTTAGAAACGTTTAGGTATAATTGAATTAATTTAAGGACAGGCAAAAAAAATTTCAGTATATATACCACTGTTAAATAAAAATAAATAAAAAGCAATTTTGTAAAACTGCTGTACCGAAATTGCCGAACCCGTGACTTCAAAACCGAGGTACGTGCCAAACTGTCAGATCTGTGAACCATTACACCCCTAGTCAACAATGTAATTACAGATGTAATTAAACAAATTAATTACACATGTAATAATGCACAGTTTTTTTTTCTTTTTTTTTTCACTTTTTTTATTATGAGTACAATGTAGTGCATTGTTTCAAATGATTAACTCACATAATATAATATAAAATGTTGTACCATAATATTATCTTCTTTTGTGTTCAACAGAAGAAATAAAGCCATACAGGTTTGGAAGACATGAAGATGAGTAAACGATGACTGGATTTTCATTTTTGGGTGTACTATCAATTCAAGAAGTAAATAATATTTCTAAAAACAGATGTTACATCACCATGCCATAAGTAATAATGTAAAAAAATATATATATTATATTATTATTAGTAGTAGTAGTAGTATTTTCCATAAATGTAAATCATTATATTTGACCTGTGCTGGCAAAATGAGTCAGAATATGCACAGGATAATTTCAAGCCAAAGGCCAAACAAGTAAAACAAATAATTTTGGTCGATTTTGAGGTTTTCACAAAAATGAATGAATTAATTAATTAAGCCCTTGTCTAGCGATCCCAAACACCAATTAAATGTCTAAAAGTATCTTCATTTGAATGTTTTTGGAGAGGTGTACCTTTACTTTGTCCATTAAAACGATCTCACTTGCTCAGACTAATTTTCGCTCATTATGACCAATTTTGCCATCATATATGTATATACCTTCTGAATATTACATCATATTACGTCACCTTGGGATGTATCAGATTTACTAATTCAAACAAATATATCATCTGTTACCATAGGCATACACAGTTTCAATGCTAACATTAAATATTATATAACAACTGGTTGGGGGAAAGAAAAATACTGTGCATAGTTTTACACCCATTTTATCAAGTAGCATCGCACCTGCAGCTGACTGATCTGTGTGAACATTCTGAGATTATGTGCAGCTTTGACACTTCCAGTGCAGACTGACTCAAGGCATTGTGGCACAACGCGCCGCAACACTTCATCGCTAGCTTCTAGTTTATACACAGTGTTACACACCATGACAGATAAGAGAGTAAAAGAGAAGGGTTAGTAGGCAAGAGCTGACGAACACATGTAAAAAGATGCTCATTTACCCTTACCAGCGCATTTGCACACACACACACACACACACACACGTTTGTTTTTGTGAAATGTGGGGACATTCCATAAGCGTAATGGTTTTTACACAAAACCATTACGCCTAAAAAATAAAATAAAAAAATATAAATGTATTTTCTATCCCCTTGCACTGCTTCTTCCCCTAAAAAAAACTCATCCTGTAAGATTTATAAGCCTTTTGAAAAGTGAGGACAGGGCCAATGTCCTCATATTATACCCTCTCCTTGTAATACCTATGTCATACCCATGTCATTATACACATTTGTGTCCTCATATGTCACAACCCCCCCCCCCCACCCCCCCCCCACACACACAAAGATGGAATCGAATGGTTACTGTTGAGTGTCATATTGCTGAGTGCGTTTTTGCAGTGCCGTCTTTCTTTCTGTCAGCCAAGATCCTCAAAGGAGAGAGGGTCACATATAAGGTCAGAGTTGGGTTTATTCAGAATGACAAAATGTCACAGCACTGCCTTCCCTGAGCCCTGGTGCCCTTGCAACAAAATAAATAAATAAATAAATAATAAATAAATAAATTTGTAAGCATATGCGAGTGTTTAAAAAAGACTACAAAAGAGTCCTGAAACCATAGGCAGGTTTGGGCTCACTTACAAAGAGTGTTGGTGTGTGCATATGAGATTAGATCACCAGAAGGGTGACGTGTTTGTGATGGTTTGTGTGTGTGTGTGTGTGTGTGTGTGTGTGTGTGTGTGTGTGTGTGTGTGTGTGTGTGTGTGTGTGTGTGTGTGTGTGTGTGTGTGTGTGTGTGTGTGTGTGTGTGTGTGTGTGTGTGTGTGTGTAACCTGCATGCAAACATATGGCTGTCGGACATCTTGTTTTGAGAGAGACCATATGTTGGTTTTGGACATGTTGAGCCTTTCTCTCTGTTTCTCCATTTTTTTTTCTTCTTTCTGCAGCACAGCACATATTATACACTCTCTCATACACGCACATGCACATGATTTCTATTCTTCTGTATCTAGGGAACCAACATCTATCCCTCCTCCAAAGGGTGTAAGCTACTCTTATCTTAGCAGGTCAGGGATGCATGGGCTGCGATATATCCCGAACATTCACCTTATATTGATCTGGCAACCCGGCATCCTCCTCTTTCGTCACGTGTCCCAATAGAACACTCAAAAGCTCCAGAACACAGGCGATGAATCATTACAAAGACTTATCACGGCAACCGTAGTTTCAGCTGAAATACAGTAGTTGCTAAAATTGAAAAAAAAAAAAAAAAAAAAAAAAAAAAAACAGAAAGCGTCCGACACTTTTTCAAGGAGATCCCAATTTGTTTTGCAACAAACTAGTCTTTGGGATTGACTTTCCGCACAGTAATTTTGTAAGTGGCGAAACTGGATCCATTTGCTTAGCTTAGCGAACATGTGATATATCTCTGTTGTTGCTATGGTAATGATGTAAGCATCAGCACAATGCCGAGAGACTTTCTCATGCAACAACACAGTAGCTGTCACTGACAGGCTGTCAGTATGGAAAAAGGACATAAAACTGAAAGTTTTTCCTCTGCTCATGTATATAATGACATCTCGCTGCAGTGCTGAACTCGCAATGTGGATGAGAGAATGTCAGCAACAGAAACATTTTACACATTCAAGCTTATATTGTGTCTAAATCTGCTGACTTGCTTGTTCATTCTCTACATGGCATGTATAGTTCACTATATGAGGAAGGAATTATTAATAATGAGTGTATTTAAACAACTCCAGCCAGTATAGTGCCATGTTCTGAATGGCAAGAAGGGCTACTTAAAATCCAATCACACTCATTAAAAAAGAGCATATGGATGTAGTTTAGCAGTAAATTGCTTTTTTTACTCTCTCTCTAGACACAAAAACTAAATACATTTTAATCATCGCACAGTGATGTTCCTTCCCTGAATAATTCAGCTTTTTTGCACAAATCGTTTTAAGGTTTATGCAATTTATTAGTTATTTATTTATTAGTTGATCTGAGAGAAGAGGATACAGAGAATAGGACTGGATGGAGGCAGATGATTCGCTGTAGCCGCCCCTGAAGGGAAAAGCCGGAAGAAGAAGAAATTTTAAGGTTTGTGCAAAACTTGATTCTGCTATTGGTTTCCTCACAGATGTTTTATTTAGGGCCGGGACTTTAACGCGTTAATTAAGATTAATTAATTACGGGACTTTAACGCGTTAATTAATTACGCAAAAAAATAAATAACAATTTTAACCACACTTATTTTTGCACCGCAGAACGTTTTTCAATGAATGAGTTTCGATGGACAGATTATACTGGAACACCAGCTAGCGTTCACGAGTCACGACAACAACAAACCATAGTGAACATGAGCGAAGAAGCTGATGAGACCGCTTTGCTTGGCCCCGTGGATGGGAAATTTTGTTTTAAAAAACGAAAGGATGGAAGCGTCGACAAGAGCATGGTTGTGTGCAAGCTCTACAACAAGGAATTTGCGTATCACCGCAGCACATCGAGCCTCAAATATCACTAATATGCTTTTGCTACACTTATTGACAAACATTGCGCTGGTCTGCTGGACTGAAATAAATAAACAATATGTTGTTGATTAAGCTTATGTATTCAGTCATTATTCAATGGTATACTAAAAATACATGTGAAAAATGACTTCTCATTGTTCTCAGGTCAAATATTTATATGCAATTAAAATGCGACCATTATGCCGCTCATTATGCGGTTCTTTTGTTGTCTCAGGTGTAAATCACAGCATTATTCATGATCGTTCACACCTCTCCGCATATGGGTTTCCAAACAAAAGTGTCTTACAAAATTGAAATCAATATATTGTTTTATGTGAATAAGCAGGCACAATGATACTCACATCAGTTTGAAGCAAAAACTGTAGGCAACAACACCCATTAGTCAAAAGTCTTGAGGATTCCTCTCCTTTCTCCTCAATGTGCGAGCTATAGTCTCTATTTTTCTGTGTCACAACATACCAGGTATTAGTTCAACATAATACACATTAAATGGTATAAAATCACTTTAATCTTCAAATGGGCACGCATTAAAACAATTGATAAAGTTTTGTGAGGACGCAAGTGAAAGTGATCTGGCATCAGGCAACACTTTGCTCTCCGTGTCAAAGAAAACAGCTCATAGGCACTAAATGTGATGTTTGCCATATTGTCGTTCTTGAATAGTGTAAAATCACTTGAATATTGAAACTGGCACGCCTTAAGCATATTTAACTGAAAAATTTGATGAGGACACAAGTGAAAGTGATCTGGCTTCGGGGTTTGCATCTGTGTGTGCATGGAGCAGTATAAACTGTGTAAAACATGCAATTACCATAGTAATTCTGAGCATCCAGATTGTATAAATATAGATCGCTGCTCCTGAATTTTCTGTGTGCCTGAATTTCATCCAAATGATATTCATACTACACACATTCATACTATATGGACATTTGTTTTTTAACGTGTCACAATTACTTATTCAAAAGAAATAAACTCAGAGAGTATGTGATTTTAGACGATTCCTAAATGGTTTGGACTATGTCGGATGAATGAATGAATCAATGAATCACATGTTTAACTGACTCAACGGTTTTGAAAAATAGTTTGAATAAATGGATTAATAGCTCGTTCATAAATACATTTGTTGCCATCTACCGGTATAACTGTATAACCTACAGACACAAGACTGAAAAATCCCACCACTAACACAGATCAGGGTATTCTCACAAAAATGAGTATAAATAGTACGAGTGTGCAATGTCGTGGAATGTATACGCCAAAACTCATTTTGGCGTGTCTATGGCACGCGGTTTTTCGCGTGCATATGAGACGCATTTTATGGCGTATTATACATACGAACCCCCCACCACCCTAAACCTACCCAAGCGCGTGTCATATATACGCCCCACTAACCTAAACCTACCCAAGCGCGTGTCATATATACGCCATAAAGTGCGTCTCATATGCATGTGAAAAACAGCGTATCATATGCACGCCAAAATGAGTTTTGCCGTATACATTCCACGACATTGCACGCTCGTACTATTTATACGCATTTATGTGTGATCGGGTTGCACAGATACATAAAGTATCTGTAGAATGATACAAAAATATCATTAAAGGATGTTGAAAGGTATATAATCTACTTGATTTGATGACAAGGAAATATAATGCATAACAGTTATTAAAAGACATTACATGAGTTATAAAAGCATTGTTTTGTTAGAGGAGGCTCTCCTTCTTATAAACAGCATATGCAATTCTAGGAGCAAGAAAAAAAAGCAAAAACTAAAAAGATGTTCTCACTAAATCTACTTCAAGCGCTGGGAGAAGAAGAGTAACAAGCTATTCTCTCATTAACGTAACCGTCAGGAAGCTGGGCTGAGTTGTTTTATATGCTGTTGTTGTTTAGAGGAACATATTAAAACAGTCAGCTTCCCATCCTGCCTATAAGAGTGCAGTCATGCAGATAAGTTTTGACCTTTTTGAGCGATTCTTCCCCTCAATGGGACACATTCAGCTTTCAGAACTGCTAGATGATTGTTTTGTTTGCTACACAGTTGTGTGATGTCTCTGTTATTCTTTTCTTCTTGTTGTTCTTATTCTCTCTCTCTTTTTCCTCCACACTCTCTCTGCCACTGTAGCATCATTTCATGCTCCAAATTCCAAATTTACCATCATTATCTGAGAAAATGGAAAGACAAAAAAGCAGCATTGCTTTCATTTAGCATTTTCTCTCTCCACACTGAACATGAAAACAGAACTGAGTTCTGTATTTGATCTGCATGGTGATTAGCTCCTTGAAGACGCAAACTTCAGGAGATAAGTCAGATCTACCATTATTTCACATACTGTTCACGTAGTAAAATGGCTTACTGTATTAAACAGAGTTAATACAAGTTAAATCTAATAGCGCCTCGGGCAAGTATCTCAAGTTAAACTGCCTATGCTTCTTTTTCTATCTTGTTAGAGGCTGAAATGAGATAACTGAGAAAAAAACTGTAGTAAAATACTTCTAAAAGATATCACAAGACAAATATTTTTTTATTTTTTATTTTTTAAGAGAGAGAGAGAAAGTAAGATTAGAGTAAAAACTGAACGGAGTGAAAATGAAACTAAAATGAACCAGAGATTATCTTAAACTCCCAATTTATTGTTTTTTTTTTCAATAAATAGTGTGTTAGCTCTCGCACACCCTTATCACGGGTGCATTAGTTGAATCAATGTACAGCATTGCTTACATTCAAACTTATCTTCCTTATTCTCTTTTTCTCAGACCTCTGGGGAGAAGTTGGAGCTACTGGATGCTTGGTGAGAGAGGAAATAGATTTGTGTCAGTATGTTATTGTACTGGGTCAAACCCCATGTTGGTCTAAATCAGTGGTTATTACTTCAAGACCCAGATTCTACATCGGGAATCAAGCGCTGACCCAACACACTAACTAAATAGTTTATCATACAAAGCGCCAGTTAAATTGAAAATGTATGAAATATAATTAGGACCCGAATGGGGTCAAAATATAAACACTAATATTTTTTTAATGAATACTTTTTTTCCTTCTTCTTCATTAAATAATAAACAGCAGTGCAAATGTAATTTACCAGCCTAACACATGGAACAAACAATAGGCTAAATATTATAATAGCATTAGCCATGTCACAAGGAAAACAAATAACTCAACATAAAATGTGGTTGAAAAAGCTTTCTGTCTTCCCTTATTAAGTGTATGCACATATTTATTAATTTATTTATTTATCCTAATTATGCATGATTATGTTAGATTCGTTTTATTTATTTTTTTGCATTTCAAATATTTCCTCCTGTTTGATTTTTTTCCAACTTGGAAGACAAATCACAGATTTAAAATACAGTTTGCAAGTAAAATACAGTTAGCTAGTCTATCAATCGGCACAAGCTTTTAGAGTTCGAACGCCCACCTGAACTAACAGAATATGGAAAACTCTTGAAAGGAAAACAACGCAGGGCATCCCAAAGAATCCCTGTATGCTCTGTATCTCTTCTGTTTTTGTCTTCTCCTTTCTTTCTTTATTTTTTTCTTCATTGTACTCCACCAAAAAAGTGCAAAGAATCAAGGGCTTTCAATATTTAAGGTGAAATATAGGAAGTGTGTATGCTGTGTGTGTGCGTGCTGCCGAACTTGTTTGATTCATTATTAAACGCAATCCATTTTTCTCTCTGCTACTGATAGTGGGCAGAGCTCCCAGCTTTAATTCCCTTGCATTGCAGATTAGAAGCTGAATAACAATGGAAACGAGTGAAAGAGGGCACAAGAAAGTGAGCGTACAACGCCATTATTACTTTTCAGTTTTTTCTCCAATTCACTTCCACTTCTATCTTACATGACAGGAAGTACGGTGCTAATGTTTGAAGCTGAAAGATGGGTAACATCAACACATTGTGCCTGACTATTAATGATGAGTTATTGTTATGGTTCCCTTAACTTGGCTTTAGGCCCTTGAAATGAACCATGGTTTTACTGCAGACACAACAAACCTTGGTTATTGTATTTAAACCAAGGTAACCAAATTAACCATGGTATTGCTACTCTAACCATAGTTTAACCATGGTATTTGTGGTAAAACTGTGATTATATAAATGGTAATCAATTATCCCAAAAAAATCATGGTTATTACTTGTACCATAATAAAAACATTGTTATTTTTCGTAAAGATGGTGGGTTATGATGTAACATACAGAAGTAGGGTAGGAATTAAGTAGTTTCTGGACTTGCTGATTACAAAGAGATTTTCTTGAGAAGATAAATGAGATGGATTCACAAAAACACAGAGGCTCTAACAAGCAAATGCGCACACGTCTCATACACACTATTTGCAACATTGCATCTGGCCAAGTTGCACAACAAGAAACAAGCTTGTGTCTGACTGCTAACCCCTTACTGGATTCCTTAAGGAAAGAGCTTTGATTTGAAATGGAAATTAATGCCATTTTCCTCTTGAGGGAACCCCTGAAGTCAAATACAGTAGCTCACTCCACCGATAAAGGCCAGAATGAGCATAAATATGCATTTCATAAGACCTTAAAGGCAGCATAAAAAAAAAGGGGGGAAAAAGCCTTGATAGTGTGATCAACACTGGAAGTCATCATATATAAAAATATATAAAAGTAAAACGGTCTGATGAAGATGCAATTTCATATTTTGTTTATAATGATGCTGAAAATAAATTCTTTTCCATCACAGGAATATTTTAAAATATCATAATCTAATAAAAAATATCCTAATATCCTAATATATTAAATTCTATTATTACACGGCTCTGTGAAATACTTGATTCTGATTGGTCAATCGCGCATTCCAGCGTTACGTTATTTCCAGATAACACCCGCTCATACGGGTACTACGAGTTATCTTGACCGGTACTACTTCTATGCTTAACGCTGGCGCCATCTTGTGGCTTAAACAGCTGTGGGTTACAATGGAAGACTTCAAGGCAGGTTTCCTTTATAATGTTTTTAATATAGATATTTTTCTTACACAAACGCATCGATTCGAATCAGAAGGCTCTATTAACCCATCGGAGCCGTGTGGAGCACGTTATTTGACGGACAGCTGCATTTTTACGGACTTCAAACACAACTACAACTAGGCTACTGCTTGGATTCGTTAGCCTGGACTTTTTAAATATAACTCCGATTGTATTTGTCTGAAAGAAGAATGTCATATACACCTATAATGACTTGAGGGTGAGTAAATCATTGGCTTGGTTTCATTTTTGGGTGAACTAACCCTTTCAGCATTCATTTTCAACATTTAGCAGCAATAGATAAAGGCTTAAAGCAGGTTGGAACTGTTTTTCTTCGCGGAAGCTTTGCGTAAGAACTAATAAAATATTTAATCTCAAGACAATATTTTGTGTCTAATAATTATTTATTGAGAATAGTAGCCGTGTAATAAGCGGGATAATGTACACCCAGCCGGTTGTTATCGCAGAATAAACCCCGACAGAGTGATCAGGACCCCAGCGCGAAGCGGAGCATTATCCTTTACATAATATTTTACCATATTTCAGTATTTTTTGATCAAATAAAAACATGTAAAAATACAATATATTGTATACTACATATATATATATATATATATATATATATATATATATATATATATATATATATATATATATATATATATATATATGTATTTAAATTTATATATATATATATTTAAATTTTAAATTTATTTAATATATATATATATATATATATATATATATATATATATATATATATATATATATATATATATATATATATATATATATATATATATATTTAAATATGATGGGGAAGAGAATGCCCCTACAACGCATTGGCTGTCCGATGTTCAACATTGTTCGAAAAATTAGGCTGAAAGAAAAAGTTGATGGTGATCGAAAGAGTAGTTTTAGGGGATGCAAGAGGACAGAGAGTCAAAACAATACCTATGGTCTGAAGGACATGTCAGCATGAGCTGACGTAAGTGTGCAACATCAACACAAATGTACACAAGGCTGTGTGTGTGCATTTTGTGTGTCAGAGAGCTCTAAAGGCCAGTGTGTGGATGTGACCGCTGTGCTGCTAATTAACCAGTACAATACTTCTACTGGCCGCACACTGAGATCTCTCCACGGTACACATCTTTACACACGTAACACACGCATGGTGGGAACACACCCACCGAGAGATCCACCACAGAGGAGCAAAGTGTCCCCTGATAGTACTCTCTCTCTCTCTCACACACACACACACACACACACACACACACACACACACACACACACACACACACACACACACACACACACACACACACACACACACACACACACACACACACGTTTGTTTTTGTGACATATGGGGACATTCCATAGGCGTAATGGCTTTTATACTGTACACCTCATACTGTATGGTTCATCATACTGTATGGTTCATAAGCATTTTGAAAAGTGGGGACAGGGCCAATGTCCTCATATTTCACCCTCTCCTTGTAATACCTGTGTCATACCCATGTCATTATACACATTTGTGTCCTCATATGTCACAAAAACATGGCCCCCCCCCCCCCCCCCCACACACACACACACACACACACGCACACACACCCTTCCTGACTTTAAAGGGTAACAATCACACCTGTGAAGCCTGCTATAATCAATTTAGTCACTGAAATGGCTGATAACTTAATACAAGTGCATATCCGTAATACATGTTAGAATTTGAATGTTTTTTAATATAACTTTTTTAACTATTTAGATCATGACAAAACCGTCAAAGCAATCAATATGCTAATGCACTACTCAATACAAAAAAAAACAAAAAAAAACAAAAAAAAAAAACTATAAACTCAAAATTCTTTCACTTGCTGGAAAACAGCCCAACATATTTATGATATTCTGCTCAAGGGTACATAAACATTTTTTGACAATAAAATGTTCTTCTGAATGAGTCCAACTCGTGATAGCAAGCAGCAAATTAATCATTGGCGGTGTGCCTTTAAACGAAGGCTTCTGGCTATTTAAAGATGAAAAAGTGTGATATTTTATTATAAAACACTTAATTATATGTCAAGTTATTATACTTGATTCAAAAAACAGGTTGTTTCTCCATAAAGTGGAAAAGCACAATTGGCTTTAAGGAGTACAGTTCCTTTTGACAAAACAATGCATTGAGCTTGTGATCTCTCTGCTTTGCATGTTGTAAACTGACAGGACAGAAAAGATTAAAGGCCTTTGTTTTAACTCTCTTCCGCTGAAAGCAGTACTATTTTCAGCTCAACATGAATTTGTTCTGTGACATTTAGGAATGGGCGGGACTTTGGCACACCAATGCTGACCTGAGTTCAGAGTTAGAGGTGTTCTGTGGCTGATGTTTGTGTGGCTTTTCGTTACAAGTGTCTTCCCACGTCCTCTGTGCTCTAGAATAACAAGTGCCCATGGGTATCAGTGGCACACTCATGCCAGTTCAGGCCATGCCAGGGCAGGGCGGCCTAACTGGGGCAGAAACACATTCGCCCTGTGGCTTACCAGAAACCCTATCCAAAGAAAACACGCCCACACACAAAATCCTACACCCTCATCCAAAAGCACTAGGGGTGTAAGAAATAAACTGGTTGTGAGTGAGTGAGTCTATGTGTGTGTGTGTGTTTTTGTGTGTGTGTGCGTGTGTTTCCAGGACTTCATTGTCAATTCAGCTGTACACTGATGCTGAGCGCCACCACCAAACGAGTCTGTGTGAGCCGCCGCAGCACTATAACAGGGCAGCTCAGTAATAGTCTCCCCTCTGACCCACATGAGGCTAGAACAACATAACACAGGAGGAGAGACAAACAACAGCTAATCCTCTGCGCACACAACAGCACTGCAACGGAGCCCATTAATAAGAGAGGATTAGCCGCCGCTAACGCTAACGAGCCGTCCTCGCCACAGGAGCACATTTCCTCTCTATCAGATATCTGCTTATCTCTGCCCGTCCCTCACTCCCTTCTCAACCTGTCTGCCTGTCACGCACAGCGCTGCAAATCACGGGCACTGTGGAAAAAGAAGGTTCGGAGAGACCGAAAACAATTAAGGGGATATGGCGAGCAGTGGGAGACGACAGGACAGAAGTGAAAGAAAACAACTGAGATGAACTTTGACAAGTGAAGCAAACAGTGGCAACTTACAAGAAAAATCTCACAATTGTGACATTATACCAGACGTTATGATCTCGCAACTGTGATTTTTTTTCCCTTCATTCATAATTGCAAATTTATATCTCACCATTTTTTTTCCCCTCGTAATTGCAACTTTATACTAGACATTGCACTTTTATTCTATATCTCCCAAATGTGATTTTGTTTGAGACTAATTTTGACATTAGATATCTTACAGTTTTGTTTTTTACTTGGAATTGCCCCTTTAGGTAACACTTTACAATACGGGTACACTAATATGCATTAATTCATGTTTGAGTAATTCACAGATAATTATGAGTTAATGTATTACTAATGGTGAACGAAGTTGTTTATTAATGATTACTACATTAGTAACTAATGGATATTCTACATGATTAATAGGTTAAGTAATCATTAAATTTTTATTAGTTAAATATGTCATAATGTATTAATTCCTAATAACATATTTATAAAGGTATCATGTTATGACTTTACTTTTTGGGGCAGATGACTATTAACTAATTCAAAATTAATTCAAAACCTATAACCACAATTACATACTACTTAATCAATTAGTTAAAAGTCATCTGCCCCAACAAGTAAAGTCATAACATGATACCTTTATAAATCATTAGCTAATGATTAATTAAAGCAGACAACTGGAAGTTGAAATGCATGGCTTTGACCCGTTGTGGTAATTAACACACTCATTTACATTATTAGTTAATATAATATGTTATTAGGAATTAATACATTATGACATATTTAACTAATAACAATGTAATGATGATTTAATCTATTAATCATGTAGAATCTTCATTAGTTGCTGATGCAGTAATCATTAATAAATGGGTTAGTTCACCAATAGTAATACATTAACTCATGATTATCTGTGCATTAGTTAAACCTGAATTAATGCTTATTAGTGCACCCATATTGTAAAGTGTTACCCTACTTTATATCTCACAATGGGGATTTTTTTTTTTTTTTTTTTTTATATACTCTTAAAAATAAAGGTTCTTAAATGGTTCTTTGGCAGGGTGTATGGTTTCATGAAGAACCTTTAATATCCAAAGAACCTTTCCATTGCACAAAAAGGTTCTTTGTAGTGCAAAAAGGTTCTTAAAACTATAAAATGGTAAAAAAAAAAAAAAAAAAAAAAAAAGATTCTTTAACTTTAAAGAACCTTTCACAAAAACGGTTTGTTGGGGAACCAACAATTGTTCTTCTATGGCATCACTGTGAAACCACAATTGTAGTTCTTCCTGGCACATTTATTTTTAAGGGTGTAATTGCAACTTTATACCACACGTTGTGTCTTTATATCTTAGAGTTGTGACTTTGTTTCTCATAATTTTGACTTAATATCTCACAATGTGATATTTTCTTAAAAATTACATTTATATTACACGCTGCGTCTTATATCGCTCAATTTAAACATAAAGTCACGATGTGACATAAGTAGTAGCAGATCATTTCTTTCATGAGTGAACCAGATTTTCATGGGTGGGGACTTAGATTTATCCATTAGACATTGATTGGATGGAGATGGATCTGAATGGGAGCTCGCAGTGACTTTTGTACTAAAAGGGGTGGGATTTAAGCAGACAATGATTGGAGAAGTACAGTGCCCTCCACTAATATTGACTCCAATGGTTAATCTGCATTGTTTATCCATAATGTTTATCTCCAGTTGGCCACAATTATTGGCTACCAATAATTGCAATGCCCATTTCCCAAGATAACAGCTCTCTTAACAGCTCTGAGCTTTCTCCTAAAATGCTGATGAGTTTGGAAAACACCTCACAAGCGATCAGAGATCATTCTCCCATGCAGAATCTCTCCAGGATCAATGCTGGTGCTTCTCTTTAGTTCACTTCACTCATTTTCTACAGGGTTCATGTCACAGAACTGGGGGTGTCCATGGCAGATGCTTCATTTTGTGCTCAGTGACACATTTGTGTGTTGATTTTAACGTTTTTATTTTTATTTTTTTGGACCACTGTCTTTATGCAAGATCCAACCACGACCTATTAAAAGATAGCAGAAGCGGTCAGATTTAGATTATTATAAAATTAATCTTTTTTTTTCATCACTTTTCTGACCCCAAGACTCAACTTATCTCTGTAATTCTCCATCTGTGATCCATGGAGAGTCTTTGGCCACTCAAACTCTCCTCCTCATGCATTAAGACAATATAGACACATGTCCTCTTCCAGATTTGTAACATCTTTAGTTGATTGGAACTTCTTAATTATTGCCCGGATGGTGAAAATAGGGATTTTCAATGCTTTAGCTATTTTCATACACCTAGTTTCTTTTTTGCAAAGCTCAACAATCTTTTGCTGCACATCATAACTATATTCTTTGGTTTTACTCATTCCGATAGACGAATGGGAATTTGGCTTTTGTGTTTCTTTATATGTATACTGGACAATTCCATGCTCATAGTTACCCTGAACAAGTAACTATGAGTGGTAATATACTTCAGAGATATTCTACTCATAATAATTTCTAGGGGTGCCATTAATTGTGGCGAACATGTACTGGAGGAAAAAACAACAATATTTATTTAATGATAATAATTATTTAATGAGTTTCTCGCTACTTTCAATTATTTTACCTCAATGAACGGTTAGAATTTTGCTATTTTTTAAATGAAAGTAAAATACAAATGTATGTGCACAGCCGTCTTTGTTCATATTTACCAAGGGTGCTCCAATATTAGTGGAGGGCACTGTAATCCATAAACCATTTCACCGGAAGAATTTACAAACTCAAGAATTTACAAAAAAAAAAAAAAAAAAAAAAAAAAAATATATATATATATATATATATATATATATATATATATATATATATATATATATATATATATATATATATATTAAAAAATTGACAGAATGCGAAGTGAGTCCAGGGCATCATTGTCAATTCAGCTGTTCACCGATGCCAATCAACATCTGGACATTTGAATAATACACATTCAAAATGGAACGGATTTACAAAGAAACTGCCAATCTTTTTCCTGTTTGAAGATGGTGAAATAAGTCAAATCTGCATATGCAAAGGGACAGTACAGGACAAAAAAAAAGGGATAGTATGTGGCGTGTGAGAGATGGAAGGTAATTTGGAAAACAGAGAGGATGGAGGTGGAGAGAGTGGATTATGCTGTGAGCTGGCACTGTCAGGCTTGGCTAGGCTGGCACAGAAGCGCAGCACTATAATAAGCACCCTCTGTTTGCCCAGCGCTAGGCCAGCATTGTGCCAGTTCGAGTGGACGGGCCAAAACCGACCCACAAAACACTAAAGACCTCGCTAATGGGATTCTCTTTACAGTCAGGCATGTCCTTAGCCAGCTCAAACAGGGCACTGGGATATAGTTGTGTGAGGACCCCAGGGGGATATACGGATCTGAGAATAGCGTGGCCATGTACGTATATTTGAAACTAGAACACATCTGCGCTAGAGGTGTTGGAAACGCGCTGAGCATGTGAGTTTGCCTGCACTGATTGATTGTGTGGTAACAGGTAAATGCCCTGTTTAGCCAAACACTGCCTCACACCATCTGTCTGAGAGCATACACAGCCAGTTCACGTAGGAAGTGCCCTTAAGACAAACATACAAACACAGACACACATATACACACATGCCGCCAAGACTTAATGTTCACTCAGACAAAATGATTGTGTAAGGCTGGAGGTCTTTTGCCACAGGGCAGCACCTAGCATGTCAAACAGCATTTTAGAGGCAAGAGTCAAAGTTGTTTATTTGCTTATACAGTGCAGTGCATGGCGATTAAAGAAAAATACTATATATATATATATATATATATATATATATATATATATATATATATATATATATATATATATATATATATATATATATATATATATATATATATATATATATATTACTGCATAGTAGGGTACTGCATAGTAGTATAACATCCTTCATCTTTAGTTTTAATATATTTATGAAAGAAAGATAGACTGTACAAAGTCCTTCTAAAAAAAAAAAAAAAAAGAGTGGCTGGAAGCGTATTGTGTAGGCGGAGCTAAAGAATGACGAGCATGCGCAGCTATTCCATTGAGAGCGTCTGAAAGCTCTGAAGCTCTTAACCCTTAAGGCATCAGTGTTTTTTTCCTAAAATGTCGATTTTGACATTTTGACAAGTGATAAAAGATAGAAACTTTCTGTAAATTAGAGAAATATTAATTTTAAAAAAGATAAATTATTAATTTTCCCAACTAATTAGCATATTATGACATCATAAGGTGGTGGCAATCTTGGATTATAGAATTTTCATGAAAAGCCACATGTTTAAATGATAAAATGCAGCACTTCTTTCCCCCTAAAATCTCCCTCACCTTCTGTTTGCTATATTTCACAATACTGAATGTGTTCAGGTAAATAGTAAATAGTAAACAAACTGTGTAAATCATCACTAATACATGGTAGAAACAAACTGAATGCATTTAGCGGTTTGCCTTTTGCTGTAGAGATTTTCCATTTACTACATACAGGCACTCTGATTCCATATATGGGGCACATATATATTATATATTATGCATTATAGCCCCTGCCCCGTGTCACTATGAGCAGCGCGTCCAGATCTGCCTCGCACACGCGCCGAGTGTGCACAGCCACGACCACTGTCATTGTCATATTGACTCCCCACCCTGCCTCCACGTTGCCCCCGAACTGTCCTGTGAATACTTCGACCTCATCTAACATATATGGTACATATACATATACATATATGATCCAGAATCAGATCTAGAAGCTGAAATTGAACAGGAAAAGCAGCAACAACAACTACAGCAGGACATCTCAATGGTATGTACTGTAACTTATAACATTATATGCTAAGAGGCTTGTCATTCTCGCGAGTTTTGCAATATTTTTGTGTGGGTTAATTCGTGGTTTATGAGGACATCCTTTGGTTTATGGACTATTGTATGCAAATTAATATTAGCAGTAGCAAGCGGAATGGATTTACACGTCAAGACTAGTGCGTGTTTACATAGAAAAACAATGGAATAGTAGCGCATTTGAATGAACAATATTGAATTGAATAGTAGCGCATTTGAATTGAAGTCGATAGCTAACCACACAAAGACATTTGAAGCAGTTTTACTCACCGCCTGCTTCCAACATACGAGCGTAAACCTTAATCGCGGAACCGCTCCATCTTTCAGCATTAGACGAGCTACAAATCCTGTGTTCAACTGTACGTTGTTTATAAACCATCATCACCAAAATGCAGGGAACAAACAAAAACTATAAACTACAAAATCAAAAAGAAATGTGTTACATCACATGTTGAGTTTAAATGTACAAACTTTAAATTCAAAACTGTGAAATGTTGGAAAAGATGTGTCACATTTAGAAATTAGCTAAACTAATTTATAAGCCCCATCATTTTCATTGAAGACCAATTACATTTTGTAAAAAAATAATAATAATAACAATAATTATTAAAAGAAGATCTCTAGATGAGCTATATCTCTGGTGGAAATTATATATTATATTATTATATCAATCATTAATTAGGCCTGCAAGTTATGATTTAATTAAATTCAGTCACATTTAGAGTACCTTTAGTTACTTGCTGACATCACCGCTATTTCTCACAGCCCACTCTTACACACATACACAATGTGTTTGTGAAAGGTGCGAGTGGGAAAACAAAAAGCATGTCTTTCATCTTGTCATCAAGCACTGCTTGAATTAGAATGTGAAAATAGAGTCACAGTTTCCTGGATGTGTTTTGTCATTACTGCTACTACACCCACTCAAGCAAAACACACACACACACACACACACACACACACACACACACACACACACACACACACACACACACACACACACACACACACACACACACACACACACACACACACACACACACACACACACACACACACACACACATTTGTTGTTGTGCAATGTGGGGTCATTCCATTGGCGTAATGGTTTTTATACCATACAAACCATATTTTCTGTCCCCCTACACTGCCCCTACCCACAGGAAACATTCTGCATTTTTACTTTATCAAAAAACTCATCCTGTATGATTTATAAGCATTTTGAAAAATGGGGACATGGGAAATGTCCTCATATTTTACCCTCTCCTTGTAATACCTATTCATACCCATGTCATTATACACATTTGTGCCCTCATATTGCATGAAAACATGCCCACACACACACCCTCACCCTGCACTTCTTTTATAATCAATGTTATTTTAGACATTAAATACCGCTCAAACAGCGGGATAGCTATAACAAAAGTTCTGCGGATTTCTTCCAGCTGAATAAAAATGTCACAAATTTTGTTGTTGTCGCTCTCCTTGACCACCTTGGGTACTGATATGCAAATGCAAGAGTGTTTTTCTTTTCTCTCTGAGAAAGGAAACATGATATTGTTGATTGCTGCTTTATGATTCATTAGAGACTGTGAAGGGGGGTGGGGGGGTACATAAGCACTGTCTTCAAAAACAAATTTACAGTTCACCTAAATAACAATTCTATATCTTTTTGCACTGTGCATTTTGTCTTTCATCAGATCTTGTCTTCTTTTGCAGTTGTCATATTTTCGATATTCTCAGTTTTTGTGACTGATAAAAGACTTATCAATATTAACAAACAACATCAATATTACTGGTAACTATACTATTATAAATGTGTGTGTGTGTGTGTGTGTGTGTGTGTGTGTGTGTGTGTGTGTGTGTGTGTGTGTGTGTGTGTGTGTGTGTGTGTGTGTGTGTGTGTGTGTGTGTGTGTGTGTGTGTGTGTGTGTGTGTGTGTGTGTGTGTGTGTGTGTGTGTGTGCGCGCACAAGTGTTTGATACATGAAGAAGTGTGTAGTATTTATATATATACATTATAATTATACACACATATATTATGTAAACCAACTTGTTATTTTAGATCTGATTAATTGCAATTATTTGGTTAAGAAGTATTCACTGTTGTATATTATATATATATATATATATATATTAAAATGCCATAGTATCAGCATCTAATGTAATCACAATATGTTTTCTTTGTACGTTTTTTTTTTTTTTTTTTTTTAATGTCAATTCAAAAACAGCTGGTCTCATGCATTTAAACTGCTCATCTGTTAGTAAAACTACAAACACAGCAAGCGGATGTTGATAAGTCCATTTATTGTACTAAAAATGGCTGAATACAAAGTACATTCACAAGAACAGCACTTTCTGCTAGACTGTCTGCAGAGCCGACAGAATCTCTATCACTGGCTTAATGTAAGTAAATGACTCATGACATTAATACAGCCTCTCTATCTACTGCTTTTGTAATCACTGTCTCAGACAAACAGAGGTACAATTCCATATGTGATCATAAAATAAGTTTTCACATTACGGATGTACCATAAATTTATATATATATATATATATTTGATAAATATCATTCAGAGCTAGTTACATATTTACACGTTCCCAATATAGAGACGAAGGAATGTCAATGACAATATTCACATCAATGTGTGTTATCAGTTCAAAGGCAAACGTGTATTTGGTGTCTGTTACATTGTGGCACCGTCATTGGTGTGAGGCAAAGAGGTCATTGCCTTCGTATAGAGAGAGAGAGAGAGAGAGAGAGAGAGAGAGAGAGAGAGAGAGAGAGAGAGAGAGAGAGAGAGAGAGAGAGAGAGAGAGAGAGAGGGGGATGGAATGGAGTTTATGTTACAGTCAACCAATCTAATTAACAAACACAACTGGCAGACATTCTATGGCACTGAGCTTCGTTTGGGTTTAAAGAAGCCAAAAGGAGAACATTTTCTCAGCTAAGCGTTCTTATTTTTGCTCTTGCTTCTTTTTACTTATGATCTTTTAGAGGGGAGACAAGAATGAGAAAGGGGAAAACATAAAGCGAAGTGCAAAGTCTTCATTCGATTCGGCTGCAGTCTTTCCACTTTCTCATAAAACATTCCCCCCGTTTTTTTTTTTATGTTGCAAGATGAGAAATACTGTGAGTTATGGGAGGAAAATAGCATTGCTGTATTTGATAAGAGGTCAGAGTGCATTAGAGAAGCTATTAAGTCCTCTTAGGTGGTTTTTCAATGAATGTGAATGGTCTGGCTGTGGCAGAGAAAAGGAGACAGAGAGGAGAAAAGTGAGGCGAGGATATTGAAAAGGAGAAAGGAGGACAGAGGAAAGACATACCTACCAAACCCGGGGTGATTGCAATGATAGTAAGACTCCAATGGGGTTCAAAGAGGACAGGAGGAGAGGGGAGGAGGAGGGGCAAGTCCATACAAAAGAGTTCATAGCAAAGGGAAGAAACGCACAGCTGAGGAGAGGCAAAAATTGAGATATCACAAATCCATCAGTCCAAAATTCCTTGCAGCGTCCTTGGACGAGAAATATCCACTCCCAAAAAGCTACGGAGAAAAAAAACCGTCAGGTTTGGGGTGACAAACATCAGCGGACAGACGCCCGTTTTCAGTCAGCTTTTCCTTTCCGACTTTGTCCATTTGGTTTTCTCATTGTTTATGTGCGAAAAAAGGGAGTTTTATATATATGTGTGTGTTTCAGAGATGAAGAGATATGTAATATGGCAATCTGTGACAAGAGGCAAGCTCTGTCTTACTCCCGCAGAGCAAAAAGAAAAACATTTTGGAAAAAGAAGAACGTTTAAGGCAGTCTTTTTTGGCCGGCCCCCTTCTCTTGGTCAACGCCCGTTACTGCACCTACAAGAGGATAGATACGACTTACTACTCACGTACTGGAACGCAATACATTCCATGCAAAATATTTCTATTAAAATGAATAATAAATAAATAAATATTAATAGTGCAATTAAAACATATCTTTAGACGAATATGTGTAAACAACATAAGGTGGTGAGAAGAGCAAGGGGGCAAGACCAAAAACCTGCTCTATCCATTCAAAATGTGGGATTAGAGCTCCTTTACTTCTATTTTATAACATTTATTAAATTTATTTTGTTTTACTGAACACTTTTGCAGTGCAGCTGGATACTCAAGTCATTTATGTCACACAGAGCATGTACAAAACTTTTTAGAGGGTACGTTGTCTTTGCAAAGTTCATTCAGAGCCTGGTTTGAACAAACCTGCCCCCCTCAGTCCACACATGTACGGCAGCAGTGCACAGATGGCCGTGCTCGTTTTTTTTCTTTCTTTTTTTCTCTGTGCTCTTGACCATTACATATAGAAACTTAAGATGGATATGGAAAGGAGATCACTAAATGAAAAAGTCAAAAGTCCCTAATAAGTTTCCAGACAATTCCTGATTCACATTGCTAAGATACAGTGTTGAGATAGACTCGTTACACGAAATAGTGCAAGAGTGACTACGATATATTTCCCACAACAGTTCCTGCTGGCCCACATTGCTTTTACAGCCAATGAGTGATCCAGAGGTCTCTCACAATGTTAGGACACAGACTCCTCACGCAGTAGGCACAGCTTGCCTACCGGGTGCAGATCAGCAGGAGAAATGCAACTGACATTTCATCTCATCAGTAGGCAATGAGGCACTGCACAGTAACAGTTTCAGCCACTGCTTCACTGTACCCTGCTGACACAAACACCAGCTGCTGCAATCTGTCCAGAGACCAGTGTGTGCCTTACGAATCCTGCATGTCACTAATACAGACACAGACTTTTTATCACTGCATTAAAGGCGACGCGCTGGCTTTGTATTCAGGACTGCCTGCTGCTGACCCATCGTTTTTGACGCGCAGGTGTAAGGTGTGGAAGTTACATAATGCAAAGTCTCTTTCCTTAATTTTGTGTGATATATATATATATATATATATATATATATATATATATATATATATATATATATATATATATATATATATATATATATATATATATATACACACAGAGGTACAGAGTACACAACTTTATGACTTGAGTAAAAGAAAAATTACTGCTGGTCAAATATTACTCTGTTACAAGTGAAAGTTGTAAAAACTGATTTTTACTTGAGTTAAAGTACAGAAGTATTTGTTTTCAAAAGTAATTAAGTACCAAAAGTAAATGTCATATTTTATGACAACGCATCATTTTATTATTTTTGTATAAATGCACACTATGCCATTATGGTTTAAGTCAGTCAGTGATGCTCCATCCGACATACTAGCATACGACTAACTTAAACTCATTTAAATATGTGTATAAATGTTTCAAAGCCTTTTGAAAAAGCGTCTGTCACTTGAAGGCCGAATGCACGGATCCAATACACTGATACATTTCTGATATTCTCCCATAGGTTTACGTTAACTTAAGACATAATCAATTTGTTTATGTAAATACTCGCCAAAATGAAGATTTTGACATCTGTTTTCTTCCATTTTGCTATAAACTGATCAGTATTCAAAAAATGCTGGAAAATCATTGAACTTCACATGACCCCACAAGAGTGATTCCTGAAAGGCTTTCTGCAAAAAACAAACACATTTTAAAGAAAAAAATATAATCCGCTGACTTTCAAAGCTGCTACAGAAACGACTTTCGACTTTGAAGACCTTGATAGAAATGTCGCGGCGTAAAAAGTACAATATAATAATTACTCAAGTAAATTAATATAATAATAAATAATAAAATAATACTCAAGTAAAGTACAGATACTCAAAAAGTCTACTTAAGTACAGTACTCAAGTGAATGTGCTTAGTTACTGTCCACCTCTGTATATATATCTAGTCTGTATATAAGTCTAAAATTAAAACGGAGAAGATAAAAAAAATAAAAATAAAATTCTTAGATTCAAGAAAGCATTCTTGATCTGCTTTCTTGAGGGTGGAAAGGAAGGGATGCATGGAAAAAAGATGAAGGATACAACATAGGCTGTATTGGTTCTGATATCACTTATATGAGAACCACATCTCTAATTATCTCAAGTGGCGATGTATCAAATGTATCAACATGTGGCTAGGACAATTACGACACAGAATCGCTATTGTGACTTCCATGAGGATGTATGTGTTACAGGTTTCTGCACAAAAAAAGAACATGGCCATAATTCCACTATAATGGATTCAAGATGTTTTTTTTACAGGTTCACATGCACATATATACACACTGTCATTGGTTTATGGCTTCAGGTGCACCCAACAGGGCATTTAGTGGCCTTGCTCAAGCTGTTTTCTCAGATCTAATCACTGAGACAAGAGCCTTTCCCTAATCCTGGTCCTCACCTCTGCAACCTCGACATCTGTCGAAGTGTGTGTATGCAGGCCCGTGAGTGTGTCGGGGAGCATCTGGGCCTAATGAGGCTCACAGCCTGCCACTGCACCCGTTTAGCACCTTCCCATGAGCACCTGCGTCAGAGGTTACCTCCTGACGTGATGTACTGTTGTTGTTCTTGCCACGTGATCCCTTTCAGCCCTCTCAATCCAGTGATTTTCAAACTCTAGAATGAGGTTTGATTCTATAGATGGATGACCCCAGAATCATTTCAGTGCACATGGGTTCATTCAAAGATTTATTCAAGCTTAATGCATTTTTCTATTTTTTTTTTTTTATCAACCTGGGTACCGTTTCATGAAGTTCATACGTTTTTTTCCAAAGACTACATCTGGATCGGATTCAGAACGAAACAGATGGAGTAGATCAAGACTTGCATTATATGCCCCTAATGCTTGCACAGTCCTATAGCAGGTCCTAGGTCGACATCTCATTCAGTAACAGTGGGAAGTGATTTATATGCTTTTTAATGGGTATGATCACGTTATTTTTCATTTGGATATAATATGAGATCATTTGTTTCTGCGTTTTCTTCACATGTTTTTTGATCAGGAGATTCTGCACTCTTTCAGAAGATGTGTCATAGTGCCCCTAGGATAGTACATTTTCTAACAAACATAAATTATGTTTGATTTGTAAAAGATCTAAAACACACTGTTCACGCCAATTACATCAATTAGGGGCTGACTATATTTGTAAAATATCATTTTTAACCATAATTAATTGCAGTTATGGTAACACTTTATAGGGAACACTAGTAGGCTACTATTAACGACAAATTTTGCCTCAATTGTTTCCTAATTTACTGCTTTTTTAATGGTTACTAAGGTAAGGTTTGAGTTTAGGTTTTGGGTAGGATTAAGGGATGTAGAATAAGGTCATCCAGAATAAGGCATTAATATGGGCTTTATAAGGACTAATAAACAGCCAGTATCCTAATAATATGCATGCTAATAAGCCACTAGTTAAAATTGAGAATTAAACACTAAAATAAAGTGTCACCGTAGTTCTTAATAAAGTTACTGGCCAATAGCATGGTGATTTATTTACTTGTCCTTGGGCTATTATAATTATTCATATGTGCTTTTTAAGCCATTCCCCCAAAAAACTAAAACAAAATAAAGGATGGCTTATTCCAATTGGACAACATTACCATCTATTTATCTTCCATGTATTATATTATTATATTAAAGAAAAGTTAACTAACCATCTGCTTACAGTGATCCCCGTACACCCCAGCCAGCTGGCTTAATAAATTACACATCCTAATAAATACATTTTCCAGTAAAAAAAATAAAATCTAAAACCCAAAATAAAATGAGCATTTTTCAAAGGCCCCAAATCAAGGAGCATTAGAGTCCTCCATCCTCGTTCTGGTTAATATCAATGACGACGCGCGGGGATAATCAACAAGAGCTTGTTCAAAACCTTTAACAGGAAAAGAGAGTAAAAAGTGTGTTACGCCACAGGCAGATGGCCACAGTAAGTGGGAGTGTGACTGCTGTCAGCCTGAGTGAGATGCAGTTTTCTGTTGTTAGCACTTTAAATAATTGTGCTGAGGCTAGTGATTATTTGCATGAAAACCATTTAAACATAGCTCGAGAGCTCTAATCCCGCACCAAACAGCGTGAAAAAGAGAGTGATATGGAATACATTGAGACTGAGAGGGAAAGAGGGGGGAGAGAAGAGAGATTGCAATGTGATTTGCTTATTTACTGGCATTCAAATAAGCATGATGGAAAATAAAGCAAAGGAAATAAAGGAAAAATGATCCCCTATATTTTTAGTTATTTACTTTTATGTATCCTTTTTTTTTTTTTGTAGCATAGCCAGCAAACCAATAACTCCGCTGGACGCTTTTGAGTAAAACAGCTAAGCTGGCCATCAAAAATTGCAATAATGACAATTCTGGATATGGGGTTGACTTTCATTCTCCATCCTGCTATCTGTCTTTCAGAAGGAGGATAAATGTTGCGGTGGCATCTGCCCGGTAAATGTGATCATACTTGCACTGACACCTCATTGTTTGTTGATGTCTTTATTTATATCTCCTTCCATTCCTCTACTTTCTCAGGGCCATTATTCATGTTGTCTAACAATCATAACCGAGCCGTTCATCAGACGGCTGAAAATAAAACCGTCTCTGTCTAACTAGGTGCGAACAAAGTGCTGGCCTCACAAAATCTCCATATCCTCCATTTTAGTATCAACAGCTGAATGACTAACTTTGATTTATGGCTGCGGAAGTGTCATAGCAACAGATTTTATTAAACGACGATGAACTGATTCGGGTCTATAGACGGGTCTTTAAACTGCCTGAGGAATTTTTGGTTTGACAGCCGTACTACTCTATCTGTTTGCTTTGTATGCTTTAGCAGGATTTGCTTTAGTGGCCTCACAATGTTTCAGACAGTCAGCAGTCACTTGACTTGTGAGAACTTCATTATGAAGCTAAGAGACATTCAAGGTCCTTCTTTTGTCCAGGCGTAAGGAGTTTTAGTGAATTATTTTCCATACTGTGAAACATACGGCTCTGTAAGAGACATGTTACGGGTAGTGGGGGAGGTTTGAGGGTTGACCGCATAAGCAACATTTGTTATTAACTCCACGCAGCGAGACGACGCAGCATGGATACACGTTAGACATGTGCACACGCCGTCGGTCCAGCATGGCATATTTAAGCATAGTGAGGGTACCTGGTCCCAGTGTGAGATAGTATCTGTGTGTCTGGCCTTGCCTTCCAAAGCCCATTGAGGGTGCCTAGGAAAGGGGATGCACCCGTGGCATCTCACAGAGCACAGCATCTGTCGTTATGACCTATCCGTGACACTGCGTCCTAACCAGACGCGACATGATACCGCAAAATGCGAAAACATTATTTTTTTTTCTTCTATGTTAATCAGAGTTTTGGTCCTAACCAGCCATTACAATGATATGCTACGATTGACAGGGATTCAGATGATGAAAAAAAAAATCTGTAAACAAAAACTCTTTGTGAAAGAGAATGTGAAGATTATGTGATCTAAGAGACCCATTGGCTTAACAATGTAACTTACAGAAAGAGGTACAACCACAATCTCACCACTATACACTGTAAAAAGTGAACATGTGCAGTTGTTGACTTAAGGAACTATTTTTACCTGATTCTACCAATAAAAAGTAATTTTGTTGATGTAGCCTACTTTAATCAAGTTTATGTAATGTAAAACAAGGGAATGCTGTTTAAACGTAATAAGGTACATTGAATCAACATACAATTTCTAACAGAGCTTGGGATGGGATGTCAACCCCAGGCATAGAGGGCGGTATAGAGTTGTGTCATCTACAAGCCACACTGTTGTCCAGATGGTGGTGGTAATGCTCCTAAAAGCTAGTTGCCAACCACCATTCAAAAACATATGAAGAAGAAGAATACCTGATGGCATGATGAGAAGCAGCTGGAAGTGGTGTTTCTTGTTTGGTACAACTCATTTAGCAGCTTAAAAGTAAGTTGTGATGTTCCTTTTAATATTAGTATAATGTTGATATTTTTTTAAGATTGTTAGAGTTGAGTGATACTTTTCTGTTGTTGGCAGAATGCATCACACAAATATATTTTGTTGTCATGATACACTAACATTTCAGTGTAGGAAATTATTTTGGGTGTAGGAGATTGAAAAAATAAAAAAACGTGTAAATGGTCAAATAAAATTCACCAAGTTTCTTAATGCACAAAATTGAGAGGTCAAAATGATTTTTTAACGTTTAAGCAGTGTTGATTGGAAAGCATTGTGTTGTATATAAAATAGTCTTGTATTGTTGTCTTTTAGAACATTAATGTGGACATGCAAAGACTGTGATGCATCTTTTCAAAGAAGATCTGTGCTCCTAAAACACTACCGACTTGACCATAACCACCATGGAAGAGGTCATTTGTATCCATGCACATATTTGACCTGCCCCTGCCGCTTTAAAACCTGGAATGCTTTAATAAGCCATTTGTCAAGAGGCCATCCATCTAAGCAACAACATCAAGCTGTTGAAGCTGTTCTGTACGTATGTCATGTTTGTGGCTGCAATCAGCTTTCATCAGACAGAGAGTACTTTCAACACATTAGTGTGCATCTTAAAAACTACGAGACAATCAATTGTATGTTTTTAGGTTGCTCTTATAAAACCAACATTTATAACAATTTTAAAACCCACAAATACAGAAAACACAGAAATTTCAGATTGGAAGACTTCAAGCCTGGAGTTGTTGAACAAAGGGCAATTTCAGGCTTGTCAGTAGAAACTGATAATAACTCAGAATTTGAGGAACCAACTAAGGGATGTTCAAGTCTGGGCTTTTCCAATGAAGAACAAGACCAGTTGAATGACATTGAAGCAAACCTAGCTTCACTGTTATTAAAGCTAGAGCACATATATCTTGTATCTAGCTCAGCTATTAATGATCTTCTCTGTGAGTTACGTTACTTAATTGGCTCTCTAAGTGTGCCAGCTACACAGAGCATTGTTAGTCAGGTCTTTCAGCATCACAACTACCAGATAGAGGAGAGTGTACTGCATGAGTTGGCATCAACACTTTGTAAGTCAAATCCGATTCATTGTGCAATTGCAGATAGTGGTCCGCTGTCCACTTCATGGAGACGAAAGGCTTACTATAAGAATCATTTTAATGTGGTTGAGCCAACTGAATATGTGTTAGACCCAAAGAAAAACAGAACATTCCAGTATGTACCATTATTGAAATCTTTACAGCAGGTGCTAAATTGTCAACCTATCTTGGATAAAGTAATAAACTTTACAGAAGGAACATCAGAAGTACACACTGAAACATCGGTGTATAAATCATATCGTGATGGACTACATTTTAAAGAGAATCCTTTACTTTCAGAAACCTCAGTTATTTCTTTGATACTATATGTGGATGATTTCGAAATCTGCAATCCTCTTGGCACATCAAAGAAAAAGCACAAAGTTTGTGGAGTGTATTGGGTTCTAGGAAGCTTACCCTCATATTGTCAGTCATCTTTGTCATCAATTTATTTGGCTGCTTTAATCAAATCTGAAGATGTTAAGAATTATGGCTATGAGAAGGTGCTGGAGCCACTGATAAATGATCTTGTAACCTTGGAGCAACATGGTGTTTTCATTAGCAAGTTGGGCCGGATTCTAAAAGGTACTGTTCAATTTGTTGTTGCTGATAATCTTGCTGCACATGGTATTGGAGGATTTGTTGAGAACTTTTCTGGAACTTATGTGTGCAGGTTTTGTACTGCTGAAAAGTCAGACATACAGTCCCAAGAAGTAAGAAGTGGGGCATTTTGTTTCAGAACAAAGGAAATTCATGCAGAGCACCTTAAAACAATCAGACAAAAGTCTTTGCCTAGTTACTGTGGTGTGAAGAGAACTTGCATTTTGTCAGAAAAACTGTCATTTTTCAATGTAACCTCTGGATTTCCACCTGATATTGTCCATGACATATTTGAAGGAATTGTGCCAGTTGAAATTGCCCTGTGCCTGTCCGTGCTTATCTCCAAGAAGTATTTCACTTTGGATGATGTAAATCAGTCAATACACAAATTTCCTTTTAAGTGGACTGATAAAACAAATCGTCCTTGTTCTGTCCCTATCAACTTTGCATCAAAAAAGACTGTGGGTGGAAATGCTCATGAAAATTGGGCTTTGATTAGATTTTTGCCTCTGTTGATTGGCAGTAAGGTTCCTTGTGAGGAACAAGCATGGCAGATCTTGACAGACTTGAAAGATATTGTAGACCTTGTTGTCACTCCAGTTCACACTGAAGATTCTATTGCATATCTTGATTTTAAGATCTCAGAACACAGAGTGAGATTTCAAGAGGTATTTCCAGATTCAACACTTCGGCCAAAGCACCATTACTTGGAGCACTATCCACAACTTATTCGTCAGTTTGGTCCACTGGTGGCAGTTTGGACGATGCGCTTTGAATCCAAACATAGTTTCTTTAAGAGAGTTGTCAGACACACAGGCAGCTTTAAGAATGTGCTACAGTCATTGTCAATGAAACATCAATTTCAGATAGCATATTATTTGCATGCGAGCTGTGTCCCTAAACCATCTCTTGAAGTTACAGATGTTTCTACACTTCCACTTGGTGTTCTAAATGAAAACATTGCACAAGCACTAAAGCAAAAATATGTGCATATTGAAGAGGCTTGTTTATCGAAAAATGTTACATACAACGGCCTAAATTACAAGACTGGTATGATTCTGGCACATGGCTCCCTAGCAGGACTCCCAGAGTTTTGTGAAATTGTCCAAATGGTTGTTGTGCTAGACAGATTATGTTTTATTGTCAGGAAGCTGAAGGCATGGTACTTTGAACACTACAGATCATTTGTCTTGGAAAAGTCTTTGACTTCAGAACTGTTGCTTGTAGAGCCTCATGAATTAATGGATGTGTACCCACTTGCAGATTACTGTGTTTCAGGGATGAATCTTACAACAGTAAAGAGATACATACATGCCTGGGTAATTGTAATTAGGAATTTGACAGATATATATTGCTATTTATTTGGTGACTATTATGAATGTTATGTCTTTTCTCTCTTTAGATTGTCACCATGGCTTGCACAAAGAACATAGTGCTTAGAGTACTTTTTGGTAAAGATGATGCACATAAAATGATCCTTTCTAATGGCTTGCCGGCATCTCTGGATGATATGGTTGAGAAAGTGAAGAAGACTTTTAATTTGAGAGGAAACATAAGGCTGCAGTACTTGGATGCTGATTTCGGGGAATTTGTTAATGTTACTGCCATTTCTGAAATACAACACCTTGGCACCATAAAAGTAATTCAGCTGCAGGATGAAATGTTTCCAGTGCAAGATTTAGGTTCTCCAGCCACCTCAGCCACGGAGATGGATGACATTACATCTGAAATCTCATATAATACAGAAAGCAGCACAGACACTACAAATATTTCCCATCCTGAGTCTGTTTTGTCCAGAACCCATCCTTGGCCATCAAATTTCCCAATCCCTTTGTTCTCATACGAGACTGAGCTTCAATTAGAAAGGGGTAATGCAGACTACAAAGCTAATAAGAAAGTGTTGACTGTTGGGTCAAAGATGAAAAGTGATATTCTACACAAAGTGGCAGATCAAATCTACAAATTCAAAGCATATCCATTAGACACTGATTTTAGTAAGGTAGCAGAGGCATTAGTGGAGACACATCCTTGCCTAAATGAGCCTGGTTCCTGTTGTGGATCCTATGGATGGAAGCAGAGGCTAAAATTCAAAATGGCCAATTATAGAACCATGCTGAAATTACATGGCTGTGCCGAAATTAATGTTAATTCACTAAAAGCTAAAGGTAACGAAGATGCTCACCCTTCTAAGAATATTAAAAGACCCAGAAGAGCAGAGGCAAACTACTGTCCTAGTCTGCCAGTTGGTGAAACAAGAGAGAGCCTTGAAAAACTGCGCACAACCCTTTTGAAAGAAGCAAAGAAAAAAAACAATGATAAAGTCATTCGGGAAATTATGGCAAGAACTTTTGCCTATAGACGTTATGAAGTCGTCACAGAACAGCCAAAAATAGCTGACTTTATGAATAGATGGCCTACTCTTTTCCAGGAGAATGAGGTATGTTTTTGTTTTTTTGTCAAGTAAAGCATGTTTGATTTTACTGTAATTGCTATGTTGTCTAATGAGAACACATTTGTTATTTTTTCTTTTAGATCAATGCAGAATTTCTCCGCATCACAACAGTCCCCCTTCAGTTTCGATTCTTTGCAGAATTAGACAGACTTTCCACACATCTTGAAAAAGTTATCAAAACCAGAGGTGGAGCCATTCGTTCCAAAACTAGCCAATACATGTTGGCATTTGATGAGGTACAGTAAAATGAGTTGTTTGCTTTGTTTACAGCCTGCTTTAGTTTACATTTTTGCTGCACTGCCTTTATTCATTGGTATTTACTGCTGATAAATCTTTAATTTTCAGACTACTGACATAAATATAAGGAGAGAGTGTATCCTTAGATCCATCATTCTCTACCTTGGTGAGGATGAAAAAAACCTGATAAAAGACTACATGGTAAGGACAAATACACAACAGTTTTGGTTGATGATGCCCACTGTTCTGTTGTAATATCGTAACTTGTTTGTAATATGTATAAAAAATCTATTTGATCTACATTTTAAATGAAACTTATGTTATTTTAGTTATGTGTTAACAATAGAAATGTGTTAAATATTGAATTTTAAAGTCCTGTTGTGTAGCTGAAGTGTTTAAAAAAATATCATAGTGTGTGTGGTACTGGTTTTGCCAGGTAAACCTTTTAATTATTATAATATGTGGTGTACCATTTTTCTTTACATTTCTTTTGCTGTCACTTTTCAAACAGGATATAACAGATGAGCAGGAATCAGATGATCTCTCTAAACAGACAATGGCCATCTTTGTGAAACGAAAACCATGTGAGAGACCCTTTGAAATGCCAGACGACGTGGGAATCGTCATAGAAGGAAATGTGGTGTTGAATAATTTAAAATCGGTTGCATCTGCCTTTTCTTTTCTTTTTGGCCTTATGTATTGTCTAAACCTCAGCTACCCACGAGATCTAAAATACACATTTGAGACAATCCAAAAGTTATTTATGGACCTTGAAGGTCAGAAAAAGTCCAGCAAGGTGCACAATCTTTATGTGAAGTTGCTACAAACGGAGTAAGCATTTGGGTGGTGGGAGGACAAGTAATTTATGTTATTGTTTTGCTGAAATATTTTTGATAACAAGGAGAGATGGTTTAAAGGAATGTAGCATCTACCTTGTTTAGGTTTGTCTGAAGTCTTTTTTTTTTTTTTTATTATACACACTTGTCTTCTCTATAGGTAGCTGATTAGTTGTAACTATCAGCAAAGAAAAAATGCCAATGATAAATTGACTATTAAATACAAGAATTGACCAGATGAGAAGTTGTAATTCATTGTGTTGCGCTTATATTTGATTTTAAATGAAACCAAGTGTCATGTGTATGGTGTCAAAATATGGTTAGGAGAGCCGAATCCACCTTTGAGGTTCACATTGTCTGAACCTCTGTTTTTCCAAGTTGTAGGCTAACAGAGATTCAGACCATTGGAATGGTATGTGCAAGACGATTAATATCCTAGGTTCACCACTGAAGAAACATCAGAGCCAGGTGCAAATGTTGTGTATTTGCCATGACATATTCTGAGGTGCGACTTCTGAGCAATCACTACCGCCGAGAAGGGGGCGGTTGGGGCTTGAGCCCCTGCCCATTTGATTGCAAAAGAGAAAGTGCCCTTTGCGCCAGGGCCTTAACCACCATAGGCATTGATTAGAATAATAGAAATGGCCAAACTGTCCCCATGTTAGGATGATAAAAAGGTTAAAAAGTGTAATTTGTTGTCTGGTCTGCCTCAGTAGTTGTCAAAATGATTGAGCTGACCAATCAAATTTAAAAGTAGGCTAAGCGGGGTTTACGTTCGGGTTTGCTTGTGCACAATCTTTACAGCAGACACGGCGTTGTAGAGGTTTGGCTATATTTTTCCGGTGAAATCACAAAACAAATGCACACAAACGTGTACCTGCTGATATAAAACCACTGATAGACATCTTCAACTATTAAAAAAAATAATGAATATGCGAGGCCGGATTAGAACGCAAAACTTTGCAAACTGCGGTTCATGATTCTACCACTAGACCACTGGGGTCATTGAACATTGATTGCGGTCTGGTGTATTTATTCACTAAAGTGAAGAATCTCGAAACTACTATTATGAGAGACATCAAATAATGTTCTCAATGTACAATTGAAATTGATTTCTGGACATTTTTTTTTCTACAATTGTTATTGTACATCTAATATAGCATGATTGTAGCAACAATTCTCCCCTGCCCCCGAACTCGCTTGGAGGTCTTACGGAGGTCTGTGCACGCCACTGTCCGTGGACCCCATTTACTTCCATATTCCGTATTCTTTTTTCTTAATGGGGTCCCAACCTTTAAGAGACAAAATTGCACTAGCTGTTTTGCAAATAATAATAAAAAAAAGCTTTAGTTGTCATCATGCTAGAAAAACATAGCTGTCATTGAAATAATTCATACCGTGGTAGTTGTAATACAACTATGATATACGATGGCATATTGCTTTATTTTACTGTAAGTATTTGTAAACTGAGCACCTTTGACCAATGATAAACTTTATGACCATGACATGTCGACACCCATTCTGCAGCAACCCATACTTGATTACAGCTGCCTCCTGCACTAACTGCCAGGGCACAGCTGACCCTACTCAAGTCATCAGGGAGAAAGTGATATAAAGGCCGCAAAAAGCAGCAGGGACTGTTTACACGAGGCCATTTTCAACTGGAATCTAAAACAGTTATAGCATATATTGCAAAGGAAGGTTGTAAAAACAGGTTTTAATGTAAAGGTTTTTAATAATTATGTTGCTATACTCTGTTTAGACTACAAAAAACAAATCTGTGAAAACTTTGACAGGGTGTGGGTGCGTTGTTCATGTTGACTATTAGGTGCTCCGGACAGAATGCACATGTAGGCCTATAGGCTATTAAACCGTATAGTCCATAAGTTAAGCAACGATGAGTCTGGCATACATCATACGATGTTAGTCCTTTTCATGGATCTGTGTGATCAGATTTTTTGCCAACATTGTCATCTATACAAAGTAAAACATTTAGGCCTACATCAACATGTCAGTACAATAACCTGTCTAATGTGTGTTCTCCTTTTCCTAGGAAACGACTTAAGACCCAGGCTGGGCTGACATAGCTATCCACAGCACGAAGCAAGTGATTTCCCGAATTCACCCGGATGCCCAAACTCACAAGAGGCCCCCACAAAGCCCAGGAGGACCCCTCAGCCCCTCACTTTCCTCCTTTTCCTTGACTATTTGAAAATAAAATGCCCCACCTGGGCATTTAAACATCTGTTTGTGTCCTGCCTCCTTCCTGCCCTGCTAAAATAAAAACTGATTTAAAGTATATTTTGAGAAACTGATTAGAAGTTGTAAGTGAATGAGACTTCACCTTTGTACAGAAGTGATTAAGGAGTTTAACACATGATTTTTATGCTATGCATGATGAGAATGAAAATATATATTTTTCATTTTACAAAAGAAATGACCTTACATCAAAGTAAAAATATGTTTTGAAGTTATGCTACATATGATGTTACTCAAAAATTAAACTATATTTTGATTTTATAAAAGAAATAACCTTACATGAAAGTGTATATGTGATTTGAAGTTATGCTTCACATGAAGTTACATCAAAATGAAACTGCATTTTGACCATATAAAAGAAACTACCTTACATTTAAGTAAAAACTTGATTTGAAGTTAAGCAACACACAACTTTACATCAAATTGAAACTGGATTTTAGCATTATAAAAGAAATTACCTTACACCAAAGTTAAAAGGCAATTTAAAGTTATGCTTCATATTAAGTTACATCAAAATGAAAATGTATTTTGAGCTTATAAAATAAATAACTTTAAATCAAAGTAGAAACATTATTTGAAGTTATGCTACGCATGAAGTTACATTAAAGTCACACTGATATTTGCCTTTATAGAACACATGAGTTCACATCAATGCAAAATTGGGATTTCAGGTAAAACAAAATATGAAGTGACATGACACTTAAATTTAGATTTCAACTAATATAACATACATATTTAAATCAAGGTGGAAATTAAGTTTCATTATGCAAGACAATGTAGCTAATATCAAACTTGCAAGCTGAATTAAACTTGCAGGACAAACCAAGTTATAACCAATGACAGTTATGCCTTAGTAAAACCTTGGAATTTCGGGTTGGTTTAATTGAGTTATTCGCAGTAATCTAAAATGAGATATTAACTTCAACAAACTCAATTAAAGCAGATGTTACCAAATGAAGTACAATTTCTAAGTTGATCTGACAAAACTTTTTTTACAGTGTAGTTAGGAAAGGAACACATACCCAACTCTTTAATTTAGTTGTCTAGTAGGTGACTGCAATAGTGGAACCCACATCTAAAACTTTGCTTACACTGAAAAAAATAAATAAATAACCTTAAATAAGTGACCTGGTTGCCTTAAAATTTTGAGTTAATTGAAATAAAACATTTGAGTTAATACAATAAAAAAAAAATGAGAATCGACAACCTTTATTAAAATATTAGTACAAGATTTTCCAAGCATATTGGGTAATTGTGTGTTTTATTTGTGATGAAGCAGTGAAACATGCCAAATTGTGCTATTTTTATGATTTATCATTTTTTTTAATGTGTTTCAGATACAATATTTTGAGTTTATATTCATTAAACCAATTTCCTTTATTGTATCAACTCAATTTTTTGATTTCAATAAACTCAAAATTTGAAGGCAAACAGGTTACTTACTAGCCTAGAAATCTAGACGCACCCTAGCGGCAGCAAATTTAATCTGTCCACGAGTGTCGTCTAGCAACTCTCAATACCCTTCTGAACTGTGTTCCCCTAACTCTTGCCAGGCCAATCACATCGTGTAGAGAGACGATGGGCGGGGTCATAATGACGACGGCTGAGTTGCGCTTATTGCATGCTTCTAGTAAACACAGAAACTGGCGAACGGCGGTCTTTCGAATCAGCTCTGACCGCGACTCTGGAAGATTTGGAGTTCAGCTTTTCTCTGAGAAAAGAACAAAGAACGGCACTGAAGTCATTCTAAAAAAGGGAAGATGTGCTCTGAGTTTTGCTGAAAGGATACGGCAAATGTTTAATCTATCAACAAGCTCTGTTTCACCTTCGTTGCTCTGGTTGGTGGTAGCGCTATCCTATCGCATGCAGAGGGAGTTTGAAAGACAACCGTTTATCCGCCCCTCAGA
This sequence comes from Pseudorasbora parva, assembly GCF_024679245.1. Classification (NCBI taxonomy): domain Eukaryota; kingdom Metazoa; phylum Chordata; class Actinopteri; order Cypriniformes; family Gobionidae; genus Pseudorasbora; species Pseudorasbora parva. The sequence goes on from NC_090182.1 coordinate 22,332,360, forward strand.
TTGAGTCCTCAATGGTGAGTTTCCTGACCAAACATCTTGATGTGGGTCTGGCTTGGCAGGCTAGTTACTTATATTTTTTAAAAGTTAAACCAACAATATTTTTATAGTTTAGAAATTTGCCAAAAAATGTCTAAATAATAGGGGTGGGATGAGATCTCGTGAGGCTAAACTGTGACGAGATTTCTTGTCGAGGTGAAAAGCTGTCTCGCTTCATATTGCCATGACCTGTCATGACGGAGTGTGAGGGTGAAGTTAGGATAGAATATGCCAATGCTACATTTACATTTCGGCTCCACTGCAGTTTTGCCTTTTATAGAAATAAAAACAATTCAATTCAGGTGGATAACAGTCGCTTCATTTCCATCAGCTCCGTGGTGGAGGATTCAATGTGCAACAGAAGCATCAGACGACTGTCTTATATTTTAAAATGCACGTTCAACACCGCCGCTCCCTATTCCCAGACTACACACAATCACGAAAGTGAAACTAAACGTGAGCGCTCATTCAAACATGATATCAATACGTTACCGCTGTTTGAAAGCGACTCCCTGAGGCAAGCAAATATCTCCCAATATGAAAGCTTTCTAGTTGTGACCATTTCTTAGCTCTGTATCATTCTTGAAGATTAATGTGGTCTCTGTTTGCACTTTTGAAAAAGAGTAATTTGATTATGGTTATTGTTTGCACTTAATATCTATGATCAATTTGTGGAAGGACTTTAGTTAGGAGGTCTAAGGTCTGAATAGACAATCATACACGAAAGAAGCCAGTCAGTTGAGTTTTTGGCAGAACGTTTACAGCGATTGTTGTCTTTTACTGAATATGATAATTCATACTCAGAAAGTAGAACTGAAATGACATTCATTACAAGATGAGTTAAAACATTTCACATGCAACTGCAAACATTTTTTCTAGTAATGTATTTCATCATTGAGGATTTCTTAAAGCTAAACTGTGTAACTTTTTTAGTTTATCCTTAGCTAAAAACACTTCAAAAATATATGTGCTCATTAATGTATATTTACTTCTTTCAAGTAATAAAGTATTCTCGTAAGTTTATAATATGCCATTGAAAATACATACGGGTGAGGGGTTCGAATGCTGGTTGCCATGTTGCCCCTCCATCTTGAATGTACATTAGCCAAAGAGGGACATACCCATAAAATCAAGCTTCGCCTTTCGCGTTTTAACACTCGATGGCACCGTGTCGAATGTGAAGAGGGGGCTTGCCATGTTAATCTTGGACTAAATCGGCCACCGTAGGAGTTAAAACGAAATCAGAATTGAGAGGAACATAAACCATTATTCATTGGATGGTCATATACCTTTTCACCACTAGATGGGGGAAAATATCACACAGTGTAGCTTTAAAAACACTATGTCAAAATCTTGTCTCGTCTCTTGAGATAAGTGTCTCGTCACACACACCACTACTAAATATTATACTGCATTCATAGTCAGAATAAATCCAGATATATTTCTCAAATTGCCATATGTACTGTCATCTCATTGCTCTTAATTTTTACAAAAATGGAACATAAATATGTTCTAACCTTTAATTTAGCTTCTTGAAGAAAAACCTGGGACTATGAAGTTTTTTTCTCTTTAGCCAAAGTCTTATTATTCAACACTCTCTGCATTATTATGACAATAAAATGTCAAATTTAAATAAAGTTCCTCCAAACCCTAGTGCATATTTTCTCAATAAAATCATAAAGTTGTGTCCTGTATGTGCGTGTGTGTGTGGGCCTAGTTGAGATGCCACACAGATAGTCCATCCATGAGCGCTCAGCTGTAACTGCCATGATGTCAGAGGATCTATCCAGCCCAGAGACAAAAGTACTGTGAGTGACTGTTTAGAGATCCAGGCGGCACTGACAATGACTCTGTGAAGGGAGGGGGAAAGATTCTGTAACTGTCGAAGCACCGGATCTAAAAGAGACTTCTTAGACTTCTCAGACCGCTGGAGTGTTTCATGCGTTCCTCTTTCATTCGTTCTGCACTTCCTGCCTTGGATTTTCTCAGACGACAGCTCACTCATCAGACTCTGTAAAGAAGTAGCTGATACAATAAAGGCAAGGTTGTCTAATCGTGTGGCCAACTTCGTCTCCATGCCAACATATGACTGTTAATCCTCTTAGCTAGCGCTGGGTCTCTTCATCTCTCATGTTTTTATGTCTACCTCCCTCTCATCCTTTTGCCATCCTCCGTTTTCTTTCATACGGATTAAGTATTTATGGGACAGGGGTTGTTTAAGCTTTATGTTGAGCCAAATGTCAAAACTTTTTTTTACACTGCTCTCTAGAATATTCGGTTTTGAATGGCCAATTGCAGTGAAACATTTTTTCTAAACATTGTCCAAGGAAACGGATTGCCTTCGTAACATATGTCGTACATATGATTCGTACATATGATTCGTCATCTCACAACATATGTCATCTCACTGCTACACTGATAAAATATGATATTTATTTAATTATTCATTGAAAAAAAAAAAAAAATACACAAATTAAAGTGATAGTTCACTCAAAAATGAAAAATGTGATGTTTATCTGCTTACCCCCAGGGCATCCAAGATGTAGGTGTACTTGTTTATTCAGTAGAACACAAAATAGATATTTTAACTCCAACCGTTGCTCATATAATGCATGTCAATGGGGTGATTTTCTATTAGAGTCCATATGAGAGTAAAAAACACGGATTTACAATTCCATATTAAACCCTGTGGCTCGCGGCGACACATTGACGATATATACGAAAAGACATGTGACTGCGAGAAACTGAACAGTATTTATGTTATTTATTTATTTATTTTTACCTCATAGCAGTCACACCTCATCTAATATTCCCAACGCCATTTCTTCTGCCGAAATTAGTGATTAGGTCCTGCATGGATTGGTCGAATGAGGAATCTATGTACACATATCTATGACCTATGTCTATGTGTTTTTTACTCTCAAAGTGGCTCCCATAGAAAACATCCCATTGACATGTATTATGCGAGCAATGGTTGGAGTTAAAAATCTTCATGTGTGTTCTCCTGAAGAAACAAACACACCTGCATCTTGGATGCCCTGGGGGTAACGAGATAAACATCACATTTTCATTTTTGGGTGAACTATCCCTTTAAGCCTTAAATGCACCAATCATTCTTACATATTCGGGTCTTCAGTGACCCGGATCTATATCTGACATGGATGGATATCTTCCTGTCACCATAATATAAAACTCTTCTGATCTTAGAGTAACAATTACAGAAAAATAAAATAAAATAAAGCATATTTTGTTACCTTGTGGAGCTTGAAAGGGTTCAATTTGAGCAGATGTTACATACCATCATCGCTGGCCTTGTCAGAGCTCATTTCCCTGTACTTTCAGCATTGGGCTTATAATCAAGATCTCTGACATAAAAAAAACATCTCGGTTATGTATGTAACCCTGATTATCTTAAAGATGGAGTGGAGATGTATGTCGGAACTGACAGACAAATTGGGGATTGCTTTTAGAGACCACTGACGCATTCCACGCTCCTCCCCGCAGCGCGGACATAAAAAAGGAAGTGCATGCACCGCATTAGCCCATCTAGAGTTATCAAGTGATGCAGCAACTTATCGCATTAATATATAATGTGCGGTCATGTGTGCATTAATCAGTATTTTAAAATGACTATGAAATGAGAGCAGTCTCATTGAATCAGGATTGAAAACTGTTTTACAATTAGTATATACATTATGACAGGCTTACATATTTAATTTCTCTTTGCTAATAAATTGCAAACACTATCTGGAAAACTGTCAGCTGTCCTTTTAGGCTTCTGCAAAAATACTTTTAGAATAGTTAAAAGGCCAGAAAAAATTTTTAGCCCAGAAAAAAAAAAACGAAAGAAGAACAATCGATAAAAATTTCACAAGACCAAGGTTTTGGTGATCACACAAATCTACGGAGTAGATGCTAAGTGACTGTTTCCTTCCTGCCACTGGATTCCACTCATCAGATCACAGTCTTTAAAAACTCTTTGATCACCAGAGACGAGAGAAAAGCGAGAGAGAGGCAACTAATTGCTTGTTGACGGAGATAAAATCCATGTTTTTCACATGAACTGGCACCGGCCATTAAACTGACATGCTTCGTTAACAACTGTGCGTTCTGTTGGTTCTCGTTGCAACAAATGTTTACAGTGAAGACTGCTGTCAGATATCAACTACACACCTGGTTAGACCTCAATTAGGTCTTGAAAGCTTTGATCCATTTATTTATTTTATTTTGAGATAGTTACTTGGTTTTCTTTTTTTGCTGCCCTGTTTCTACCTCGACACGTCCATCCCAGAGTAACTACAGGTTGCACCAGCTCCAGGTTGGATCTAGCCTTTGCAATGTTTTTGGGTGACACCGATAATTCCAAAGATTTTAGATGACGTTGGATTGACATGCAGCAGCTTTTTTTGCAGTTGACACAAGGCAACAATACAGCTGGCTTTTTTCACTGCTAGTTCTTTGAAGTTGGCTTTGTGTGTCATGGCCTTAACACGTTCACTGTGTTAGATTAACTGTACATGATGGTAACTAACCACATAACATGTACTGCATCATAACTGTACCCTTTTGAAAAAAAAAAAAAAAAAATATATATGTATATATATATATATATATATATATATATTTCTTAAACTGTGACTTTAAAACAAGTGTTTTCTGTAAAGCTGCTTTGCAACATAATGGATTGTGAAAAGCACTATACAAATAAACTTGATTTGAGTGAAATGATGTGTGATAGGATTGTTAGCGTGCAGGATGGGTCAATACATTTAGCCATATTATTGTACATGAATCAATGTCGTAAACTACTTATACAACGTTTTTACTCTTTCAACAACACACTGACATGTATTCAGTGTCGAGTATCTCTCCCGTCTACTTCCAGCTCAGATATTCTCTATTCCTCCAAATGAGTGGATGTGCTCTAGTGACAGCAGCTGACCCGTGATGTGTATTTCCTTCCCCTAAGGAGTGTTAGTGTGGCTATATACACATGCGCGAATGCACTGTGCAGCCTCCGAGCACTATGGGACCTCTCTACAATCACTGGCTCCTTTCCACAGTGTGAGCACGACTCCCTGCGCCCAGGGCAAGATCAGACCCCACTGGTCCTCCAAGTGTGTGAGCGTGTGTATAAAGCTGGAAAAAGAGGGAGACAGATGATAGAGGCTGAAATCTGCTGTAAGCTTGTGTATTAATGTTACTCAGCCATCCTTTGTGTGTAACTACTTTGTTCCTCTGAAGCTTTATCTTTGTTTCGCAAAAAGCCTATTATAACTGCAGATTTGTATTGGGTCAGCGGCATGTAATCATTATCTGGGAAAATAAATGGAGATGAAAAGGAATAGATTTTTTTCCTGAACTCCAAAAGAGAGAAGGTCTCATGGTTATTTGGTTATTTAGCAGGTCATTTCCAATAAATTATGCTGTATTTATCTGTGAAGTTCACCTGGTATGTGTGTGAGAGAGAGAGAGAGAGAGAGAGAGAGAGAGAGAGAGAGAGAGAGAGAGAGAGAGAGAGAGAGAGAGAGAGAGAGAGAGAGAGAGAGAGAGAGAGAGAGAGAGAGAGAGAGAGAGAGAGAGAGAGAGAGAGAGATGGGGGGGGGGTGAATGAAAAAAAGAGAAAGAGAATAGTGCGAGACAGGCCCAGTGTGCCAGTGTGAAATACTGTAGGTAGCCAGACGCCACCCAGCATGTCCCCTAGTGACCACTGGGAAGCAGCCAACACAATGCCTCACAGACGGATGGGGGTTCAGTCCAGGGCCCGGTTTAAAACAAGTTTAGAGGGAATTCATATCACCTTCCTGTGGAAGACCTCTAATACCTTTTTATTTCCAATGAAAAAGGCAACTTAGGTTTATGGTAACCCATTGTTGTTCTCCTTTAGTAATACAAGTGCACTCAATCAGCTCTATTTTGTCTCAGTGGTTTTGGTTTATTTTGACACCTACTGGCATGGATGAGTGAATTTTTGTGCTTAAAGGGATAGTTCACTCAAAAATTAAAATGTGATGTTTATCTGCCTACCCCCAGAGCATCCAAGATGTAGGTGTGTTTGTTTCTTCAGTAGAATACAAATGAAGATTTTTAACTCCATACGACCATTGCTTGTATAATGCATGTCAATGAGGTCTAATTCTAATTACGATCATTTTGAATATACTTCAGGGTTTTTACTGATACAAAGCCATATGCTAAATCGCTAAAGTAACCCTTTAAATACTTTTAAACAGGCCTTGCTCAAAGTTGAACATTCTTCAACTCAAAAAAAAAAAAAAACGCAGAACGCTCAGCGCTTGAGTGTGAAATACTCGCTCAGCGTCTGGTTGCGCACCAGGCGTTCTAAAAACGCGGCACACCCATTTAAAACATTTGAACACGCCAGCCAGCTATGTGAAAAAAACTTTTTGGTGGACACACGAAGTTGAGTTGGCACAGAAATAAGCAAGAAGAGGTGAATTCATTCATCTGTCTGATGGAGAAAGCAAGCACAACTTACTTCATAGATAATGTGAGATTTTACTCAGTGTTTTAGTCTCGACGGCCCAATAAGCAAAAAACTCAAAAACAACCCCCCCCCCCAAAAAAAAACATTATGATGTATGTAAGACTACAACTATTTCTGCCACCAGCCAGAGGTTACAGAATTGCAGAATGAGAAAAAAATAGCAGAGAAAAAAAGACCACCAGAATATCCTGTGCGAGCGAAGAGGTGGTCAAAAGATTATCACGGTGTCATCATGTGGTTACAGAGCAGAGAGGCAATGTTTCTAACGAGAGACATCTAGGTGTCTGTGTTGCATCATGTTTCACCGCTCACTCCCAGTGCTAACAGGGTGTAAAAGTTAAATGTTCATTAAAATTTTGTGTGAGAAAGAGACAAACTTTTTTTTTTTCTTTTTTTTTTTTTTTACAGCAGCAGCAGCAGGTTTGACATTGTCTAAAGCTCTGGATTTTTCTCACTGTGTTGCTGGAGAGGACGGGAGAGACTGCAAGCTCTTGCTCATTCTGACCTGTCTGTATCATGCAGCCATGGGCAGTGCTGTAATGGTGAAGTATGAAGCCTTCCAGTGCGACCTCTCATAAGACCTTCAGTGACAGTTTTGAATGACAACATGAGTGACACGAGTGACTGTTCGGCACTCGAGAGAGAATGTCTCCGGGGCACGATGTGCTGGTCTTGTATGAAAATGTAAACATACTTGCTTGCTGAGCAAAATACAAATTCATGAGGGACTCATGACATCAAACAAGGCAGAAGGATGGACATGAATGCTAAAATAAATGGGAAATAGTTATAAAAAATAAAAATATACATCATAAATAAACAACCTTACATAAAAAGACACTTAAAACAGCTCCCCTTATCTCTTTCAGTCCGACCTCAGGATTTGGGCGCGGGTCTGTCTCTAAGCCCCTCGCATGCTGTCAGGACTTTAGAAGTCTTAGCCCCAAATCTGAATCTGAGCAGCTAGACTCTGATCAGACTGTCTAAAACTGTGAGCAAGTTTGGCGGAAACCATATTCTTGCATTTAAAATGAAAATGCATCATAAAGCAATCTGTATTTTTCAAAAAGTTTATCTAGTCTCTAATGCACTGCCCCTACTTTCATGCTTCGATGCACCTTTTTATTTATTTACTCGCTCTTATTCATCTATATGATAACTTATTTATTCATTTTAAAGGGGTTTGAGTCTTTCAACTGGTCCTGATCTGTTGCCGGCGTAATCCTAATCTTTCGTTCAATAATCAGTGGTCCTTCTGCTAGATACAGGGGTGGCTATGCTCCGCCTTTGATGGGATTATGTATCGCTCGCAGCAGGATCCAGACACACAGGAGCGGGCAAACAAAAGATGAGCCCCGTAAGTCCCCTTATCCGCTCATTCTCTAAGTGGATTTGATGGGCGGCCATCGCACCATCATGTCCTTTTCTCCATATGCCCCGCTTCAATAAAGGAGAACGACGACGAATTGCCGTAGGTGAAATTGACACTCTAAACATTGTTCCGTATCTGTGACTTTATCCGGCCAGACTGACTGGTTTAGCGAGAGAGACTCCCTGAAAGAGTTGTAGCCTCGTGTCAAAGCTCTTACAAGTTGCCAATAACTGGGGGCACGTTAAAGATCTTAAATCTGTTGGTTCATATTCTACCGTTTATTTCTTACCTAAATGCACAAAGGTGTGCCGAGACATATGCCCTATAATTCCAAAAGCCAAACCCATCCCGACTTAAGTTTGAACAAAGATGCTTGAATAAACAGTAATAAATGAACGTTAGCATTTACATCAAAGGCAATTACTCAGTGGGTGACATGTTTTGCTTGCGATCTTGTTTTGTGCGCAGACGGTGTTGAACAATGCTCACTGCTGCTTCAGCAATGTCTGCTACGCCATAGCTAAATGCTAGCAAGTGAAAATATGCTGCATGCAACACATTCTCATGGCAATTCATAACTGTTTTGAGTTTGGTGAATTGGTGGCTAGTTCACATGATTTTATATGATTTGCTCACGCCCCAATGGTGGTTAGGTTTAGGTGTTGACCTTAAAGGAACACTGTGTAAATTTTGACGGCATCTAGCGGTGAGGTTGTGAATTGTAACCTCCCACCGCTCACCCCTCACTTTCAAAGCACATAGAGAAGCTACGGTGGCCGACACAGGACAAAGATGTCATTGCCTGAGATTGTCTGGCTAGTGCTCTAGAACTATTTTCTGTTTAGGGATACTGTAGATACATGGCAGTGCATAATGGTGACTTCACTGTAACGGGACCCACGGTGTAGATAGAAATGGCTCATTCTAAGGTAATAAAAAACATTACTGTTCATTGTGTGAAAAAATATAGTTATGTTTATTATATTGCATTTCTGTCAATAGATCCTCATAAATGCTACACATTGCTCCTGTAATGCTTACTTTCTTTATAAACAGTTTAACTTGTTTCTATACAAATCATGTTATACAGATTCAATCAAAAATACCATCTCGTAAAAAAAGAGTTTTTTACTGAAATTGAGTTGAGCATATCTTAATGAGAAAACAAGGGACAACAGCAGGCATTAAGTTTTCCATGTTGTTTCATCCATACTCAAGCTAAAGCCAACTTATTTTTAAATCATTGTACATAGTGTGAATATAAAAACCATCATTTGTCTGTAACAGAAAATAGTTACATAGATACATCACTATTGAGTTATCCAGATATTATGTTTATCAGATCAGATGGTATTCCTTGTTCATTAAGTTCTTTAATTTTGTATTTTAATGTAAACATTTTACTCTTTTTTTTATTAACTTACATTGATGCCTTACACAGACTGGTTGTTAATACAATAATCCACGATTGTCCAATGACACCCAACAGCTGCAAAATAGCTTTCTATAAAATATAAAAGATTGCACAATGTAGCAGACTACATAGTGTCAGCATTTTCACACAGAACTGGAAACTCGCAGGCATTAGTGTAAGTACTGTGCAAATGGCCATAACAAATGTTTAGTTAAGATGAGCGTTAGACAGTACAGTGTTTGACAATGAGCTAATGGCAAGCTCAAAGATACTGTTGGGAAGAAGCAGATCTTCACCTTTTAAAGTGATACGGTAACTCAAGCATAGCATTCGATCAGGGCTGTGCATTTTTTGCATGCTAGTGTATATGTGTTCATTACAAACCTAAGAAACCTAAGGCATTAGAAACCTAAAATATTTAACTATTAATGAATATTTCACATCCCATAGGCAGAATAAGATCACACCACACACTCTCTTTCCCCATCTCTATCTCACACACACATTAGCAAACACTTCGACAAAGAAACATATAGCATTGAGAAGAAGGGACACCGCCTAAGGTGAAAAATGGCTTAAAAACAGCATTCATCCTGAGAAAAAAATAAAAAATAAATAAATAAAACAGAAATCAATAGCCACAGATGGTCTTACATCAGAATCAAATATCCTACTTCTTAAGATTCTGTCTCAACATTTTTATCCCAACCCTTAAAGTGCCCTGAGCTACACAGCTAAGACAGAGAAGACAGGACACACACACACACACACACACACACACACACACACAGTTTCTACTTTCACGAAATATTTTTGGAATACTAGACAAAAACCAGACTAGATTCACTAGTTTTGTGAATAACTGATGCTTAAATAAATACACCCATCATAATTAGCAAAGTGAGATCTATTGGATAGCTCAATGCGCCTTGCTTTATTCTGATTGGTTAAAGCCCCAGGAAGGGCTAAGCAAGCCTTCAGATTCACAGTGACATATGAAACCCCACAACCTGCAAGTCGACCCTATACCTCAAGAAATGCTGAAACCTCAGCCAAAAACACGCTTGGTGTGTAGCGTGGGCGTGCGTGGGAGTGTGTGTGTGTGCCTATCTCAGGGAATAAGAGCTGGGAGATATTCCAGGAAGTTTTTCTGCTCAGCCGGCACAGTTGCTCAATAAAAGCTCCTGTGTGCGTAAGCCGCTTGTACCGTAGAGTGTATTTTAATGAGCTCTCTCCCCCTCTCCCTGACTGTTGCATGCTGGGATTACCTTTCGGGTCACTTCCGTCCTAATCCCATCAGCGCAACATGGCTCAAAAACCAACAAGCCGATGCTGACCTTCACATGTAGACATTATGCTACAAACCCCTGACTCGTCATCTATTTTATTTTAAGCATTCAGCAGGTACATGAGAAGAGAACTCGGAAGGACTGAACTCAAATCAATGTTACCTGAGAATCCATGTTCTGATTGTTTTGACGGAGAACGACCTTACTGCAGCTTTTTCAAGAGGCTTGCGATCCTACAGTGCATTGCAGCAGGTGAAAGTAGCACACACGCATGCATTATAGATGTAAACTGGGATTGCACGATACAAGACAGAGGAGAACGGGAGAGTGAAGGAGTGAGCTATGATGGATTGCAGAGAGAAAGCAGTGGTTCAAAAGTCTTTACCGTAAAGAATAGATGAAGCTAACAGGAAGGAAAGAAATACACGGAAATACACTGCTTTTTAAGATGAATAGATTAAAGTGTGATTAAAAGCATGCATAATAGCTTCCCGGGGAGGCAAACCACAGCTCCATGCGCGCAGCACACACACACACACACACACACACACACACACACACACACACACACACACACACACACACACACACACACACACACACACACACACAGTTTGTTTTTGTGACATATGGGGACATTCCATAGGCGTAATGGTTTTTATACTGTATAAACCATATTTTCAATATCCTTACACTGCCCCTACCCCTAAACCTACCCATCACATCAAACTCATCCTGTATGAGCATTTGGAAAAGTGGGGACAGGGCCAATGTCCTCATATTTCACCCTCTCCTTGTAATACCTGTGTCATTATACACATTTGTGTCCTCATATGTCACAAAACATGCCCCCCCACTCCCTCACACACACACACACACACACACACACACACACACACACACACACACACACACACACACACACAATCTCTCACAACTCCATACGGTTTGACTGACAGGTGTGTTCTGTCATACCCTCACCGATCAGTTCCACGCTTGGTCCTTGAGTTTCACGCAGTGTAAAAAACAAAGCCCACAATGGTTTGGACCAATTAAAATCGAACACACACACATCCATCCATGTAATCTACGTCCCAGAAGTAGCAGAGAATGCATATTTGAGTTTGTTTTATGCGTCTGCTTCATGCACAATATGAACCTATACAGATTCATCTATTCAGTATGATACATCTCCTATTACAAGTAAAAAAAAGCCAAGGATGCATTTCTTATGATTAATCTCAGTTTCATGCTCCGTAAAGAGTAAAACACATCGTCTCCAAAACAACTCTTTTGAAATGGATGCTTAACCATCCTTCTGTCTGTAAAAACATGACAATATGAAGCTTAACTATCTAATTTACTTTAATTAATATGTCCATTTATGTGGTGAGAAATATCTTATCAGAAGCCGAAAAGCACAGGAGTGTATTTTTAAGCATGCTTATCTCAGATCAGATCCACAAGCTGTTTTTGATGTCATGTTTAAACGGGTTTCATCTGCCAGATACACTATCTTCTTATCTGAAAGTGCAAACCTATTTCCTTTCATTGCAGTGAGGCTTGATCTCAATGTGTAGTTACCTGTTTTAGTTACTTTTACACACATACACACCAAGCGCCAATCAATGCAGAGAGGGGAAAAAAAGAGGAAAACAGCAAAAAGTCAAGCTGAGCAGGCTAATAATACTGACGCTCCAGTGCGAACTGTAAATCAACATTAAATCAATGCTTAATCAATGCGTTCCTCCCCTTTATCATCAACCTCTCAATGAATTACTAAAGACTAGCTCCAGATAAACGCTGACCACACGAGTCTTCACTAAGCTCGCAGAAGAGGGTATCTGGTTTAATATAGAAGGGATTGTTACTGTTGAACCTGCTGAACCAGTGGATTATGAGTCGGTTAAATCCAGTTCAAATCTAGAAAAAAATAAATAATAGCAAAAATAGCAAAAATGTAAGTGCCTCAGTTGATTGAGGAATATGTCTGATTTTCCGGGGAATTCATGGACCACCTCTGTTTACTGCACTATTTAAAAAATAAATAAATAAATAGTACTTATTTTAATCAGCAAGGATGGATACAACTGAACGAATGTGACAAATACATGTATAAAGTAACAAAATATTTAAATTTCAAATAAATGCTGTTCTTTTTAACTTTTCATCAAAGAATCCTGAAAAAAGTGTGGTTGGGTTCTGTTTTCAACATTGATGGTAATCAGCATATTATAATGATTTCTGAAGGATAATGTGACAGTAAACACTGGAGTTATAGCTGCAGAAAATTGAGCTTTGAAAAAAAAAGAAAAAAAAATAGCATTTGAAAATAGTTAGAATTTTTTTTAAAAAGAGTAATACTCCTCAAAATTACGGTTTTACTGTATTTTTGATCAAATAAACACAGCATTGGTGAGTATGAGGCTTCATTCAAAAACATTAAGGAAATCGTATGAACCTCAGACTTTATTTTTTTTATTTATTAAAAAAAAAAAAAAAAAACCTAAAGTGTATTTTTGTTGCTGTGGATGCCCTAATGGGGGTACATGATGTACAATTTTGAGAAAATAAATACATAAATAAATAAACTAGTAGTGTAAAGGTAGGCACATAATTACATAATAGCAATCAATCGATATACCTCTGAATCGTATTTATTTTTAGTTTTTAAATCTTATATAGCTGGCTAAGAAAATCAATATCAGACCGTATCGCGATGAACTGTCTGATTTAAACCCCTAAATATAACAAGTAATTAAACTTTAGACTAAACAATGAATGTTTTAGAATGAATGAGCCATTTAGCTTTCTGTTTAGGCTTAATGAATGAACTCATTAAACAGCATTATTTTCAATACTGAGTCGAAAACAGAACAGCTGCATTTCATAAGTCTTTTTGATAATAGCTAATCTATGTCGCACTACTGAGGGATATAGTGAAATGAATTGAATTAGTTGTAGTCAGTTACTTCCTAACACCGGTGGGTAAACTGATGCTGTTCATCTCAATCAGTCTTGAGGGAAACGGCATAGGCGTAAAAAAAAAGAAAGAAAAAGCATAGGAGTCAAAAAAGAAAAGAAAAAAAGCTGCCATTGGTTCATTATTATCTGCGATGAGCCAGGACAGGAGTAATATCCCTGCTAGAGAGAATACATAGGTCTTCATGTCGACTGAAAAATGAGGAACTTAAAAGCAGGAAAACTGAGGGTGTAGCAGTGGAACACATTCTCGGCCCTACACAGGAAATTGATTCTGGCCCCAGCGGTCACAAGGACCTTGCGTGAGAAGTCTACGATTGCTGGCGTGCGTATATGTATTTTGGCAGTGGGCTGGTCAAACAGTCAAGCTTTTGGACATGATACAGCCTGATCTCTGTGGAACGCGACAACAGCAGGCTGCATCAATAATGCGATAACAGAGGAGCGCTTACACAAACAAATGCACTGCAAAAAATGTTCATGACTTGTTCTCACAACATTCTATCTCTCCTCAAATCAAGTCAGATACCTCATGGGGGTCAGAAAACAACATTTTGAGTTTCTGTTTATTAAACCAATCTCCTTCATTGTATTAAACGGTCATGAAACCCTTTTTTAAATAATTTTTTTTACAGAATTATGTGTGTTAAACATCATGGAAGACAATGTTACCATCTGTTAGTTTTGAATGCGAGAAAAATCTAGTTCATTTGAAACCCTGTTCCTCTATTTTCAAGTATTTCAACTATTGCAACTATTTTCCGGGTTTAAATTCGCCTTCATGTCGACCTCGTAGGTTGTGACGTTTAATCGTACTATAGCACGGCAATGACTCATCGGTGTCTCATAATTATTCATGAGACTGCGTGTCTTTATCCTATGAGAAGACGCGTTGCTTAATTCATGACAGCACGCACTTAATTATTCATGACAGCACACTGATAGGCATTTTCCTCTGACTGGAGCTTCAAACAGTGAGATGCATTAATGGATCAAAAAATGAGTGTTTGTTTTTGCTTTGTACGAGTTTCTGCATCGCATAAGCTTTCTTCAAAAGATCCTGAGCCTTCGACAAAAACGCAATTGATCCACACTGTGAGTGTAACCGGTGAGCTTCAAAACCATTGTGCCTGTAATGATAATTTGCAGCGTGCATTTGTGGGATGATTTGATGCTTTTAATGAAACAACTGACTCAGGAAGCAGTTGATGTGTTGTCAGTCTCCCCTCATTTCACTCCACTCCCCTCATCTTAACCACACCCATTTTTAAAGCATTTTTTATACCTGTGAGGACAGCTGACTGCTGCTGAAACAGGGGGTTTCACGATCATTTAACTTTTTATTTTATTTTATTTATTATTTTACTTAAAATAAACCAATAATTTTTTTTTTAAGGCATTCATGTAAATAAAATAAAGTAAAGTAAAGTAAAGTAAAGTAAAGTAAAGTAAAGTAAAATAAAATAAAATAAAATAAAATAAAATAAAATAAAATAAAATAAAATAAAATAAAATAAAATAAAATAAAATAAATAAAATAAAATAAAATAAAATAAAATAAAATAAAATAAAATAAAATAAAATGTGTTTTATCACATTTAATGTGGCACAAAGTTTTATCAAAATAGATACATTATTTGAGTGTGTTGAAAGTTACGTTGTTATTGTTGCACACTGCAGTAATCTATATTGATATTATTATTGTAAAACATGGTAGCCTACTCTCGTAACAAAAAAATAAAATACAAAATATAAATAAAAAAGGTTTAAATAATAACGCTGCATCCCCATTCGTCTACTTATACGTCCTAAAAGTATGAAAAGACCCACTTATATGTTGTTCCATTGAGTAGGCTACTTTTGACTCTGTGGACTTTTAGAACACACTTGTACTCTTATATGATCAAGTTCAAGGTCAAGTTCGGTTTATTTCTAAAGCACATTTATTTTCGACCAAAGTGCTGTACAATGAAAAGTATAAGGGTCCACGATAAATTAGAAACATACAATTTGTATCACCATAAGAACCAGAAAGAATACATAGCCAAGGAAAACATATGAGTTGTAAGGCAGGATCTGAAATCAGATAAAGTGGATGTGACTAGATTAGGTAGAGCGGTGCCATAATTTTAAAAGCTTTATTTTCACTGGTCTTTAGGTGGGTTCTATGGATCTGGAGGAGGAATTTACCCTTTTATATATATATATATATATATATATATATATATATATATATATATATATATATATATATATATATATATATATATATATATATATATATATATATATATATAATATTTTTTTGTGGAAATGTTTAAAATACAGTAAAAAGCATTCATATATCATGGCTAATAGCTATTGTGTTTGCTATATGAGGTCACAAGGACCTCTATATGAGGTCTTATTTAATTTGCTAATCTCTTTATATGCTTGCAACTTTTATAGCTAGCATTTATATGTCTGAAATAGACAGATTTTCTTTTTACAAACAAAATCATATGCCTCATATCTCATCCCAAGCACACTCTTTTATTTGGTAACTACACTAACTTTTAGCAAAAATGCTTTGGTTGTGATGGAAATTATGCCCTATGGACAGGATTTATTTTTATAAAATTACTATAAAAATGACTATTAAAATGATTCACTTCACAGTAAATATTAAAATAGTTGACTATTATCCTTTTTTTTCTCTCTTTGGATAGTAGGCTAAATAGTATTTTTGTAAATTATACTTTTATGATGTATTTTCATATTTGAATATTTAAAGTACTGAAGGCCATAGATTTGATTGCCAAATGTGTGCTGATTAAATATATATCTTAAATGGAATGCACATTACTGAAGATAAAAGCATCTGCTAAATACATAAATGTTAAAGTTTTAATATTAATAATACCGTCAAAAAAAAAGAAAAAAAGAAGAAATTGAATCTGTTTTGATAAAAATCAATATGATTCCTTCATATGTGGCTTTTATAACTACACAGCACAATAAACACAGATAAAACATCCTTAGAACACTCAAAGTTTGCCCAGGCAGAAAAAAAAAAACATCTCAAACTTACCCCATATGCCTATTTTGGCTCGGTTTTGCATCACTACTTTAGCATTTCCGATGACAATTAGCCTCCCGTTTAGAGACTTACAAACATCATCCCACGTTTAATCAACTGCCTCATTCATTTCCGATTCTAGAACACAGACAGCGTGAGTCAAAAAGCTAGCTAATTTAACTACTAATCTGCTGATTAACACAGAGCTGTATTAACTTTAACGTAAATGATAGGGCGAGCCTTTTTAGGACTCAGCGTGGAGGGGGAACACCTCAGGTCCGCTTCAAGATGAAGTGAGAGAGAGTCATTTGATTAAGGAAAACACACATGTTAAGTCTTTCTACTGGAGACTTAAAGCAGTATTCAATTACCTGCTCAATCAAGCCCAATTTACTGCTAGAGTGGAAGGAAAACATACAGACTGTAGCAGGACTGAACCTTACTTTTCTTACATAGCGAAAAAGGAGAGAGAGAGAGAGAGAGAGAGAGAGAGAGAGAGAGAGAGAGAGAGAGAGAGAGAGAGAGAGAGAGAGAGAGAGAGAGAGAGAGAGAGAGAGAGAGAGAGAGAGAGAGAGAGAGAGAGAGAGAGAGAGAGAGAGAGAGGCTTCACACACAGAGTCAGTATTGATCATGAATCTATAGTGGCTGGGTGAGGTGAGGTGACATGGGTTCAAACTTAAGAGCTCTTCATATGTGGAAACAGCTTAACTGCCCACTGAGACACTATCACTTTAAGCATAGACAACATGAGCCATTCTACGAGTACAGCTATCATTTCTTGTGTATGTGTGAGACACTTGGATAGGTAAGTGGGCAACGAAGCTCCAGGCACATCCCCGCAGCTCAGCCCCCCCACCCCACCGCCAACCAGGGCCCCGTTTCCATGACAACGCTAGCTGAGAGCCCCAGCAGGACAGGAGATAAACAAGAAGCCACATCCCTACCACTGGGATAGGAGGTGTGCGCGCTTGTGCGTGTCAGGCTAGTCCTTTGAGATCCACCTAGCTGGCTTTATCCTCTGAAGTTGATGGACAACAACAATAATATCCCTTAGATTAGAAGCAGCCGTCAGTCCTTCTGGGAAACAGCAGGCCTGGCAACAGTGGCATGCGCGGCAGTGGCTAACTCCCTAAGCTCCTCTCCGAACTGGCAATGGCCGCGGTGGCTAATTCCCCACACTGGCCACGAACCTAGCAACAGCGGCTAACAATGTGGACTAGGCACAGAGATGGCGATCACAGTAAAATCTAACTCCCTGAGCGAGGTGTAAAGCTGGCAAAAAAAACCTCCCTCTGGACTTAGTGGGGAACCGCACCGAACCCTAGGGATGAAAAATAAAAAGTAGCAAACCGGCCCTGAGGGGTGAACTGTTACAAACACAAACTCTGCAAATTTCAGCCGTGTACACTTAGAGCTTGCTGAGTGTCCATGTATTGTGCAATGTAAAAGTTTCTCAGAATTAGAGTCCAAATATTATGGATTGACGTATAAATGTATACAGTGGCAATTTCGAGATATAAAGTCACAAATGACCGTTCGCAAAGACCTGCCCCCTTTTTGTTACACGTCCAACACGGTCTCACTCCCAACTCCCAAATTTTAACGCACGGGGTACCCCTTTAGCGTCATTTTTTTGACGAGCAGGGAGCTTTATTTATTTTCTGTGAGAAACCTTTCATACACAGACGCGTTGGGCATATCATCATAATTAAATTATACATTGGGTTATGATTATGCCATTATGACATGTTGGAGTATATTTTTATTTACATTTATTTTTATTTACACTAGTTAAACACGTTTTAACATATAACCCAACCCCACCCCATCCCATCCCTAAACCTACATATTTGTGTATTAAATGGTATAAAACACAGGATATATAACAGGCAGATATGACTGCATGCACAAGTTATTCAAAAAGTACAAATATTCCAAGTGTTCCGAGGACAAACGATTGATTCGTGTGAAGGAAATCCCCAAAAGCAATCAGTGTCTCCATCTGCTGAAGATCATGCAAATATCAAAAAAAAAAAAAAAAATGCTGCCCAAAGAAACGTTACGTCAGATTTCATAGTGAAATTCCATTGGCTCTCGCATGTCTTGTGACCAATTGCGTCATTACGTGAGCATTGATTGTAAAATGTCATTGGCTCTCGTGTGTCTTGTGACCGATTGCGTCATGCTAAAGAGTCGTGTGTATCATTTAAATGAGTTTGTTCACAGAGCAGCAGGATTATCATTATATATATATATATATATACTGTTTGGTTTCTCACAAAAAAAACAACAAAAAAAAAACTATTGCTTCGTGTCTTAAGACATCAATGTGTCACCATGAGCAACAGGGTTTAAAGGACAACTCCGGTGAGAAATGAACCTAGGTGTAGTTAACAGATGGTTACAGAGAAGATCGTTCTCTGGGATGCGTTTTCATGAAAATCGAATGTAAAGAGTTTTATCTTTTCTCTGGTGTTCATTTCTCACCAGAGTTGTCCTTTAATATGGATTTGTATGTCTGTGTTTTTTACTCATTTATAGTGACTCTCATAAATAAACACCAGATTGACATGCATTATATGAGCAACGGTTGGAGTTAAAAATCGAGCGTCTTACAATGACAACATGGAAAATTCCGTGTTTGGCTGGGAAAGAGTTAAGATCATTTAATGTCATTAGTTTAATGAAGATGATTGTGTTTTTGAGCATATGAGACTTACTTTCAGCTTCACTTGCGGCAATTTGTGTGTTGGCTTGCTTTACATTTGCATATCGCCGCCTATCTGAACATGTTTTTTTTTTTTTTTTTTTGCCAGGACTAAAATGTACATTATGTGGGTTAAACAAGCATATGCATTTACACTTGTCCAGTTTTGTCTGAAAACGTGAGTTTTTTCTCACAACTGTGAATTTACATTTCACAATATGACTTATATTTTGTAATGTGTTTTTTTTTTTTTACTCTGAGCGGAAACAGGCTTCCATAAATAACCTTGCATGCACGAGAGAGGGGAATAAATCCACTGTATTCTTTCACTGTGAGAATCTCTCAGATCCTGCGAAACCAATAAATAATTCATACCTCGTATTTGGTTAATCAAACAAATTAGATAAAAGGACTTCTATTTTTCAATTCAAACACGGGAAGAGGAACATTTAAAATGTATGTTCCCTATGCGAGCGAGCGCGGAATTTGCCACACCATCATAATCCATACACAACTTATCCAGTTACATCTCAGATTCCCTCATTCGGACTGCAGGATCTTAAAACCTGGAGAGCCTTTTAAAGGTTCAGTCCCATATAGTGAAGCCACGGTGCTTCTGGTTACTTAAGCTGGGCCACGGATATGCGATACTAAGTTTTCCCTGATCAAATATGATTACGGCAGTTATTCTCTCTGTGGGGAAACCTGCCATCGGCTTCTAAACCGGAATGACAGAGAGGCACGGAAGCAGGAGGAAGGAGGCGAGTGTGGTTACAGGTCTGCGGAAGGGAGAAAGAGTATATGGGGTTGGAAAGTGAGAGCGAGAGAGAGAGAGAGAGAGAAGAGAGAGAGAGAGAGAGAGAGAGAGAGAAGAGAGAGAGAGAGAGAGAGAGAGAAGAGAGAGAGAGAGAGAGAGAGAAGAGAGAGAAGGAGAGAGAGAGAGAGAGAGAGAGAGAGGCCACGGTAAAAGAAAAAAAAATCAATGCATCGAGAGAATGGAGAGATAATTAAGGAAGGAAAGAAGAGAACGAGAGAAAGAACGAGTGAATTCAATCCGTCCTTACATGACTCCACATCACATTCGCTAATTAGATGAGTTACATCTTAATGTCAGTGGCCATTAAACACAATGGCAGTGTTCCCAGAATCCTTTGCTCTTAATAAACCACCTATCTAGTTATCTGGGATTGTCAATTGTGTAGCCTCAGTGTTTTGTCAGTGTCGATATAGCTATAGTATGGGATGTTAGTGATGTCCTGCTCACACACTGACTGTGTGTGTGTGTTTGGGGGGAAGGGTTGGCAGGCCCTTTGTAGGCTATGTGCTCAATTACACGCTGACATAACAGGGATGTACAATTACTGCGTGACACTGCGTTCACTGTACTGCACCTGTCAGACAGCCTGGCAAGAGACGACCCAGGGATCCTTAGATGATGAAGAGGTACGGGGTGGCCGCACACACACACACACACACACACACACACACACACACACACACACACACACACACACACACACACACACAAGCACACACACAAGCACACACACAAACATTGCTTGTACATACTCCATTGCCTTTTATACTTCCACATTCACGTCCCATTTTCCACGGCCATCTCTCTCTCCTCTCTCTCTCTCTCTCCTCTCTCTCTCTCTCTCTCTCTCTCTCTCTCTCTCTCTCTCTCTCTCTCTCTCTCTCTCCTTCTCTCTCTCTCTCCTCTCTGTCGTTCTCTCATTGCAGGGGAACTGCAGTGCTCAGCACTCTAGTCATTGTTGCTCTGCTCCATTTACAACAGCAGCCCACAATGCACTGCTCTGGGCGAAACGAGAATACAACCACACCTCTCCTCTCTTCTCAGGACTCAATCTCTCGCTCACTACCGTAGAAACAGCAAACCACCGTCAAATAAGCACAAATAAACAAGCTGCACTCCTGAAGTAAACCCCTCAATGAATCTTCTCTCGCTGTCTACTGCTTCTCTCCTCCTCCTCTATAGCTGCCATCTAATCCATGAGCAGCACACAACTCTGCAGACAGTTCCACCCAGCATTAAGTGTGAAGCGTGTTTGCTGACTCAAAGGAACAAAGCAATGATAGAAGACTTAAAGGGGTGGTTGCATGCGATTTCACTTTTTTTAACTTCAGTTAGTGTGTAATGTTGCTGCTTGAGCATAAACAGTATCTGCAAAGTTACAGCGCTGAAAGTTCAATGCAAACGGAGAGATTGTCTTTTAAAAGTTGAGGCAGTTTATTGCCTACAAAAACGACCGTTTGGACTACAATGAGCTTCTTCCTGGGTTGGTGACATCATAAAACCTTGCTAGTCACCGCAGATGTGACTTCTGCCTGTAATGGCACAGGGCATGCCGTTTCCGGACAACCTGTGCTTGGCACTTCAGCCAATAACAATACATGAAACTACATTTGGCCATCTAACCAATCTAAAGACCATTGCGTTTTTCAGATGGATGGGCTTCATAGAAGCAGAAAGCAAACGAGACGTTCAAAGGACAGTGGAGACAGCGGTGTGGAATAAAGATCAAATATAAGAAAAATACGGCATAAAAAAAAAAAGAAGTATTAAGGCATGTTATACTGCGCCCCATAAACACAACCAAGCCTAGAAAAAAAAAAACACGGAAACACCCCTTTAAGTTTTTACATTGGAAAAAGGTGATTTTTTTTAAATATTCAAATATGGGGATGCACCTTTATTAGAAGTCTGTTCACTAACAATGAGCTGATTATTTATTATGTTGTGGCAAATAACCTATGCTCTTAAAAAATAAAAGGTTTATGTATGGCATCTATGGTTCAATGAAGAAACTTTAACATCTATGGAACCTTCCCATTGCACAAAAGGTTCTTTAGATTATTACATTGTTCTTCACACTAATAGGAAATATATTAAATTGTTCTTCTATGGGATCACTACAAAAAACAAAACAAAAACAAAAAAACATTGGAACCTCTATTTTCACAAGAATATTAGAATAAAATCTAATATAAAAATAAAGCATATAAAAAATGAGAATGATAAATCATGTCAAATGCTTCATGTAAAATTTATATTGTAAACATATTTATTTATGGGTAACACTTTATTTTAAGGCTCAGTTATTAACTATTAACTAGCTGCTTATTAGCATGCATATTTCTAGGATATTGGCTGTTTATTAGTACTTAAAAAGCACATATTAATGCCTTATTCTGTATGACCTTATTCTACATCCCTTAATCCTAACCCAAAAACTAAACTTAAATGCTACTAAAAACTACCTTACTAACTATTAATAAGCAGTAAA